>NC_083774.1:1696837-1716837 GCF_963514075.1 Conger conger | reverse complement strand
AGATTCTGGGCTGTCTCCAGGAGCAGCCACACTGAAACTAGAGAAACAAAAAATATATCCTCTGCAATCAACAATAATATATTTATTAAAGTTGCAGTTATTCCTCAGAATAAGACTACCTGGTACTCCCAGAAACATACAGGCATGAGGCTTTGTTAGTGCCTGAGATACACTACAGCAACACAACCACACCGCAGCAACACAACCACACCACAGCAACACAACCACACCACAGCAACACGACCACACCACAGCAACACGACCACACCACAGCAACACGACCACACCACAGCAACACGACCACACCACAGCAACACGACCACACCACAGCAACACGACCACACCGCAGCAACACGACCACACCACAGCAACACGACCACACCACAGCAACACGACCACACCACAGCAACACAACCACACCACAGCAACACCAGCTACCACACCACAGCAACACAACCACAGCAACACCAGCTACCACACCACAGCAACACAACCACACCACAGCAACACAACCACACCGCAGCAACACAACCACACCACAGCAACACGACCACACCACAGCAACACGACCACACCACAGCAACACGACCACACCACAGCAACACAACCACACCACAGCAACACCAGCTACCACACCACAGCAACACAACCACACCACAGCAACACAACCACACTACGGCAACACCAGCTACCATCTCCATAAAATGTAATGTAGCTTCTTTGGACACAGTGAGGAATAAAATAATAAACATTTGAACATAGCACCCTGTAGCATAGTGTCTAAGGTACATGACTAGGACGAGCAAGGTCCTTAATCCCACATTGCTCCAGGGGGGACTGTAATGTGATGTAATGAGCAAAAAACGGAAACCATTGTGTGTTTGCGGGCTGGGCACACATTTCTGCAGCCACAGAGAACTGGACCAATAGGGAACAGGACCACACGGAGCTGGACCAATAGGGAACAGGACCACACGGAGCTGGACCAATAGGGAACAGGACCACAGAGAGATGGACCAATGGTGAATGGGACCACAGAGAGATGGACCAATGGGGAACGGGACCACAGAGAGATGGACCAATGGTGAACGGGACCACAGAGAGATGGACCAATGGGGAACGGGACCACAGAGAGATGGACCAATGGGGAACGGGACCACAGAGAGATGGACCAATAGGGAACGGGACCACAGAGAGATGGACCAATAGGGAACGGGACCACAGAGAGATGGACCAATAGGGAACGGGACCACAGAGAGATGGACCAATAGGGAACGGGACCACAGAGAGATGGACCAATAGGGAACGGGACCACAGAGAGATGGACCAATAGGGAACGGGACCACAGAGAGATGGACCAATGGGGAACAGGACCACAGAGAGATGGGGAACAGAGATGAGCTCAGAGGAACCCCCCCATCCCCCCCAAATGTTCCCAGCATGCATCACCAGATAAGCATATTAATTTCTGTGCTGCTGGGAACATTATGAGAGACGCAGCACCACCTAATTTAATAACGGCTTCAAACTTCCAGAGGAAACTGTTAGCGTAATGGTGCCGGGATCACATCGGCTGCACTGGGGGAATGGAAGGTTAGCCAGCGCGTTCTGCTGACTCCACACACAGGCATGGAAATGAGCAGGTCCCCAGGAGCGCCCCTCCCCTGGCCTCACTCAGGCGTTTCAGGGGATTAAAAAGCGTGTTTCAGAGCCGGGGCCTCGGGGACCGGAGCGGGGCTAAACTGCGCCGCTGTGCGCCTTCGTTCGGCGACGGGGCCGTCGTTATTCAGGCAGTTCTGCGTGCGGAGACACTTCCCTCCAATCAGCCAGGAGTTCCTCTGATTGTACTGTGGGTGAGAGTGGGGCCAGGTAGTGAATCCATGATTCATTATTCATTATTCATTGGACAGGTAAATATTTGGGAGGGGGGGAGACTCCCTCGGGCAGTGGGGGGTGGGGGGGTGAGGGGAAAACAAACTCGGGGCTGGACAGAAAGCCTCAGCGCTGCACAGAGGACCGGAGCCATGAGCGTCACCACAGCCAAGACGAGAGAGCTGCCCACGCAGAGTTTTACTCACACTGCAGGGAGCTGAGCTACAGCGCACAGCCCGTCTGAGAGCAGAGGGCTGAGAAACGCTAAAGACGCAGAGGGCTGAGAAACGCTAAAGACGCAGAGGGCTGAGAAACGCTAAAGACGCAGCCCGTCTGAGAGCAGAGGGCTGAGAAACGCTAAAGACACAGCTGTGCTGAGAGGAGGGTGTAGTGGGCGCGGCAGCGTGGCACTGCCCCTCCCCACTGCCACCACAGCCCACCCCACAGCCACTACAGCCCCCCCCCCCCCCCACTGCCACCACAGCCCCCCAGGCAGGCCGCCCAGGCCCGCCCCTTCTCTGCCTCAACATCTCCCCGCTCCTCATCGCTCCTCCCTCCTCTCCCCAGCCCAGCCAGGCCTTGGAGGATACCCTCTGATAAGACTTCATTTCTGCCAATGATGTGCTCTTGTCTGTGGCCTCAGTTCATCAGTCCAGTGCAGCCAGGCCATGAGGGGCCTGTTATGAAGCCATCAGATGCAGCCTGGCACCAAGCTCAGAGCTCCCAGCACAGAGCTCCCAGCACAGAGCTCCCAGCACAGAGCTCCCAGCACAGAGCTCTCAGCACAGAGCTCTCAGCACAGAGCTCTCCCAGCACAGGGCTCTCCCAGCACAGGGCTCTCCCAGCACAGAGCTCTCCCAGCACAGAGCTCTCCCAGCACAGAGCTCCCAGCACAGAGCTCTCCCAGCACAGGGCTCTCCCAGCACAGAGCTCTCCCAGCACAGAGCACCCAGCACAGAGCTCTCCCAGCACAGAGCTCCCAGCACAGAGCTCCCAGCACAGAGCTCTCAGCACAGAGCTCTCAGCACAGAGCTCTCCCAGCACAGGGCTCTCCCAGCACAGGGCTCTCCCAGCACAGAGCTCTCCCAGCACAGAGCTCTCAGCACAGAGCTCTCCCAGCACAGGGCTCTCCCAGCACAGAGCTCTCCCAGCACAGAGCTCCCAGCACAGAGCTCCCAGCACAGGGCTCTCCCAGCACAGAGCTCCCAGCACAGGGCTCTCCCAGCACAGAGCTCCCAGCACAGGGCTCTCCCAGCACAGGGCTCTCCCAGCACAGAGCTCTCCCAGCACAGAGCTCCCAGCACAGAGCTCTCCCAGCACAGAGCTCTCCCAGCACAGAGCTCTCAGCACAGAGCTCTCCCAGCACAGTGGCATTCATTCAGGACCCTGTGTCTCCATGGCCTAAAGGCTGAGCTGCCCCCCCCAGGAGACTCTGCTGAGTGGGCCGGTCCAGCTCCAGCCTGGCTCTGCTGGTCTGGAAACAGCACCCTGAACAGGCTAACGGGCAGGGGCAAGCTTTGTGCTCTCCACGTGTGGAGGAGAAGGAAGAGGAGGAGGAGGAGGAGGACAGAGAAGCTTACTGGGGAAGGACAGGGCAGGGCAGGGCAGGGCAGGGCAGGGCAGGGCAGGGCAGGGTCTCTCTCTCACCTTCTCTCTCCGTCCCTCACTGTTTCTCTCCCTCCCCTCTCTCTCTCTCTCCCTTTCTCCCTCCCTCCTCATCCCTCCCCTCTCTCTCGCTCTCTCCTTCTCTCCCTCCCTCTCTCTCTCCCTCTCCAACATGTGGAAACCATTACGAGGGTTTTTGCGAGAAGAATGCATGTTGAATAATAATCTGAGCCTTAAACGGGTGGATTCTGGTTCTCCTTTGTATTGTAATGCTGTGAATGTTCCGCCTTAAATAAAAAAAGGCCCGTTTGATCCGTATAATATTTGTTTTCCCTCTCTTCTGGAGATGAAGAGAGTCCAGGTTATCTGAGATCCAACCGAGGCCCTGACACACACAGACACACACACTTACATAACAACAGCTGTGAGGCACCATTATTGTTTATGACATATTTTCAGATTTCACCGCTGGGATGCATGCCTTTTTTATAACTTTATTTTGTCTCAGACCTCGTCACACGCAGACTTTGCCCAGGCAGATTGCGTAATGTCTAAAAGCAGCTCATGAAGCAGAAGTTAAAGATGAGGAGTGTTGTTCCGAGTAATAACAGTCATAACCCTGCATTTTAACACCGCTGTCTCCGGGGCACTGCGTTGCTTTCACTGTGAAACCTCAGCGGAAAGGGAAATTATCACATAAAATCCCCCAAAACGCCTGCTGCTCACAGGAGAACAAGCAAAACTCACACAGGGACCAACACAACCCAGAGCCACAGACTTTACACTTTATATAAAACACAACAAGAAACAGACTTGTGGGCTTGCAGAAAGAGAGAGAGAAAGGGGGAGAGAGAGAGAGAGAAAGGGAGAGAAGGAAAGGGGAAGAGAGAGAGAGATACAGGCTAGGCCAGAAGTGTCATCTCCTTGTTTTCAGGAAGTCTGGCGCTTGTAAATACACAGCACTCTTATTACACAGAAATGCTCCACCTGTTTCTAAAACCACAGACCCGTCCTTAACCCCGCTGAGCGAGAGAGAGCTGGGCTACCCCCCGGCATCTGGAGAGAGAGAGAGACAGAGGGAGAGAGGGAGAGGGAGAGAGAGGGAGAGAGAGAGATAGAGAGAGAGGGAGAGGAAGAGAGAGAGAGAGAGAGAGGGGTAGAAAGTGAGAGAGAGGGAGGGGGAGAGAGAGAAGGAGAGGGAGAGAGACAGAGAGAGAAAGAGCGAGCTTCTGGCAGCATGCCAGCCCCACTACGCCTCCCCCCCCTTCCCCCGTGCCCTCGTCTCCCGCGGCGACGGGTGGCCGTCTCCATGGCGGCGGCCGGATTCCACCTGACGGGGAGTTCCTTAACAAGCGGCAGCGATTAACCCCAGGAGCAGGCAGCGGGCGTGTGATGTAGTGCACTCGCCGGGGCAGAAGGGCCCTATTGATCCTACACATACTTGGTGCCTTCCAAGTTGTTTATGATCAATATGCAAATGGGCCGTGGCATCGATCGGATATTAATTTTCAATTAGGGGAATTCTCCAGGGCTTCCCGCGGGGTCAATACAGAAGCATTCAAAGCCGGGGCTTGAGAAAGTTCCAGGCATTGACGTTCTCCTCCCCAAGACAACTTACTTACTGTTTATTCAGCCTGCCCGCTTGTAAGCACTGATTAAGCCTGCAGGACTCGGGCAGCAAGACCGATGAGGCCTCGCTGCACGCCTGTAAACGCCGGCCATAATAACGCACATCTACACACCACTCTGCGCCATAATAACGCACATCTACACGCCACTCTGCGCCGGATATAACGCACATATACACGCCGTTCTGCGCCGGATATAACACACATCTACACGCCACTCTGCGCCGGATATAACACACATCTACACGCCATTCTGCGCCGGATATAACACACATCTACACGCCACTCTGCGCCGGATATAACACACATCTACACGCCACTCTGCGCCGGATATAACACACATCTACACGCCACTCTGCGCCGGATATAACACACATCTACACGCCACTCTGCGCCGGATATAACACACATCTACACGCCACTCTGCGCCGGATATAACGCACATATACACGCCGTTCTGCGCCATAATAACGCACATCTACACGCCACTCTGCGCCATAATAACACACATCTACACGCCACTCTGCGCCGGATATAACACACATCTACACGCCACTCTGCGCCATAATAACGCACATCTACACGCCACTCTGCGCCATAATAACGCACATCTACACGCCATTCTGCGCCATAATAACGCACATCTACACGCCACTCTGCGCCATAATAACGCACATCTACACGCCACTCTGCGCCATAATAACGCACATCTACACGCCACTCTGCGCCATAATAACGCACATCTACACGCCACTCTGCGCCATAATAACGCACATCTACACGCCACTCTGCGCCGGATATAACGCACATCTACACGCCTCTCTGCGCCATAATAACGCACATCTACACGCCTCTCTGCGCCGATATAACGCACATCTACACGCCACTCTGCGCCGGATATAACGCCCATCTACACGCCTCTCTGCGCCGGATATAACACACATCTACACGCCACTCTGCGCCGGATATAACGCACATCTACACGCCTCTCTGCGCCATAATAACGCACATCTACACGCCTCTCTGCGCCGATATAACGCACATCTACACGCCACTCTGCGCCGGATATAACGCACATCTACACGCCACTCTGCGCCGGATATAACGCCCATCTACACGCCTCTCTGCGCCGGATATAACACACATCTACACGCCACTCTGCGCCGGATATAACGCACATCTACACGCCTCTCTGCGCCGGATATAACGCACATCTACACGCCTCTCTGCGCCATAATAACGCACATCTACACGCCACTCTGCGCCATAATAACGCACATCTACACGCCACTCTGCGCCATAATAACGCACATCTACACGCCACTCTGCGCCGGATATAACGCACATCTACACGCCTCTCTGCGCCATAATAACGCACATCTACACGCCATTCTGCGCCATAATAACGCACATCTACACGCCGTTCTGCGCCATAATAACGCACATCTACACGCCATTCTGCGCCGGATCCCGAGGTTCGGCTTTTCACGGAACGCCGCTCCCGTTAGCCGCTTCATCTTCCCCCGCGTCGTCCATTTTGTTTTTCCCTGAGAGGATGATCTCCGCACGTCCCCTCAGCCTATCAGCGGGCTCCGCGGACCGTATTCACACACTTTCCCACCGTCTGACAAGGAAAAGGGCTTCATCAAACACCACGTACCGCCATCTCTCCGGGATTAGAAATCATGTTTAGCACATTATCACCTACAGTACCCAAGACAGGTTTCAAAACAGCGAAACAAGTAAATAATTAAAGACGGCCTCAATAATGAATGAAAAACAATGATAGAGACATTAGTCAGCACATAGGCTTTCTAACTCGGCAGGGAGGTGTAATTTACTGGAACTCAGGAATACCTTAACAAGGGCGTGCGTAAAGTTGCGAAAACTACAACCGCAATCTTTTCGCTCGGAAAGGAACGAGGGACATTTACGTCTGCCAGATGTCACCTGATCTTCCATTTCTGTTGCTCAAGAAATAACCTTTTCCTGGATTGAGAAACAGACCAGACGAGGATGTGGTGCAGAAGAAAGGCACTCTGTTTCAATGGCGTTCTCTGATAAGTGAGGTAATGAATTCCAGACAGGACCGGTCTTGCCCCTCAATTTGAAAACAATAGTATTGATTTATAAGCGTGTTGTATTTCCTGCCCTGCCGGCGTGTCTATCAGGGGCAGTTTTATTGAGTGCTGGGCCCTGTCACTGTGATCTCCCCCAGCTGCTCAAAGTGCCACGGCCAGGGTGGGACAGCTGCAGCGGGGTCTACTGAGGGAGGGAGGGAGAGAGGGAGGGAGGGAGAGGGGGAGAGAGAGGGAGAGAGGGAGGGAGAGAGAGGGGGAGAAGGAGGGAGAGAGAGGGAGAGAGAGAGAGAGGGAGGGAGAGAGTGTGTGAGAAAGAGAGGGGGAGAGAGAGAGGGAGGGAGAGAGAGAAGGAGGGAGAGAGAGAGTGTGTGAGAGAAAGAGAGAGAGCGAAGGAGAGACAGAGACAGAGACAGAGAAAGAGATAGAAAGAGAGAGAGCGAGGGAGAGACAGAGACAGAGAGAGGAGATCTCTCTCCATACCCACAGCCCTCGTCGGTAAGACGGGCGACATCACCACCCTGGAACGCCGCTCCAGGTAGGAAACCCCATCTCTGTGTGGGAGCCGCTGTGGCCCGCGGTGAGATGGGTAATCTGGGCCGGGACCGTGAAGCCACTGCGTCCCCAACCAGCTCTGGGTCCAATCAGCAGAGAAGAAATGTGCTCAACCAAACTGGTGCAGTATACCAATGTAGGTGGTACATGGACTCTTTTATTTTACATGTAGTAGTACACATTGATGAGACCTGGTGTAGCCACGATTAGATCAGTGCAGCTGTTGGGCCCTTAAAGCAAGGCTCACAATGCTCCAGGGGGGATTGTCCTCTGCCTAGTCTAATCAACTGTAAATTGCCTTGGATAAAAACATCAGCTAAATAACTCATTATTATTAATATAATATGACGTGTAAAAAAAAAAAAAAAAGCAGTCCTGAGCCGATACGGTCACACAACCAGCACGACCTCCAAAACACACACTGGGACGAACGGCAGACAAGGCCGTAGGTATGGGACGGCACAGCGTGAGTCTGCAGGCAGAAAGAGAGCCGTGAGCAGGAGAAAGGGACACAGAGGGACAAAATGGCCGCCCCACAGGCCGTGTTCACCAGCCGATCCAGCGCACTCTTATTGGGTTAGGGATAACATTAATTACCACATTGCTCATTAATGGATGAAGCCTTTATTGGCTGCATTGATCAGCAGGACTTGTTAGCCGTCATCCTAAGCAATGGTGGATGTAACAAGCTTACATATTGGCATATCAATTAATGCAATCAATGCCCAATCCAGCAGCTGCCATTCCCTCCCGCTCCCGCCCCGCTCCTCCCCCCGCCCCCCCACCCGCCCCCCCTCTTGCTCCCGCTGCTCCCCCTGCTCCCGGGGATTGTGAGGAATGTCGGAGACAAAGGGCTAATGTCAGACCGCTCCTCATTCAAGGGTTCGCCCGTTCTTACTTACGCGGAAGCGCAACCTCAGCCGGCTGACGGGGAGCGCTCTGGTGAAGCTGTGTGGAGCTCTCCACCGCACTCACCGGGCTCTGAGCCGCACACGCAACCAAACACGGCAAAACACGGCTCAGCACTCGTCCAAAAACAGTAGTGGAATAAAAGAGCCCGTTTGTGTGTCAGAAGAAGAACCGATATCCTTGTTTAAAAAGAATAACTGACTTTCAAAAAGCAGAACGATGAAGTCAATCCGCAGCAAGATTCCCGACTTTCCGAGGCTGATGGGAACGTTCTGACGGATCGTCTCGGACCGGCATTACGGAAAAGAGCCTCCCTTCCCAGACCGTCCCGCTCACAGACCACCTCAAACCGCACCAGGCCTCCTGCCCCCACGGCATATCTGCCCAACTGCCTAAACCCACTGTTTCTTTTCAAACTTTTTAATTGAGATCAATGCTGCTTTTTAAGACTCATTGATTAGCACTTAGAATCCCCTCTCAGTCCTGGTGTTTCAGAGGCTGGTCTGATGAGATTTATTTTTTTATTTATTTTTTTACCTCCACTCTCCAGAACATCAGCGAAAGAGAAGAACAGGAGGGGAGGAAACGAAAAACAAACGCCCACCATGACAAAACGGGTCAAAAACGGTTTAACACAGGCCCCACTCTCAGTGTAGAGGGGTTTAACACAGGCCCCACTCTCAGTGTAGAGGGGTTTAACACAGGCCCCAAGCTCTCAGTGTAGAGGGGTTTAACACAGGCCCCAAGCTCTCAGTGTAGAGGGGTTTAACACAGGGCCCAAGCTCTCAGTGTAGAGGGGTTTAACACAGGGCCCACACTCTCAGTGTAGAGGGGTTTAACACAGGCCCCACTCTCAGTGTAGAGGGGTTTAACACAGGGCCCAAGCTCTCAATGTAGAGGGGTTTAACACAGGGCCCAAGCTCTCAGTGTAGAGGGGTTTAACACAGGGCCCACACTCTCAGTGTAGAGGGGTTTAACACAGGGCCCAAGCTCTCAATGTAGAGGGGTTTAACACAGGGCCCAAGCTCTCAGTGTAGAGGGGTTTAACACAGGGCCCACACTCTCAGTGTAGAGGGGTTTAACACAGGCCCCACTCTCAGTGTAGAGGGGTTTAACACAGGCCCCACTCTCAGTGTAGAGGGGTTTAACACAGGGCCCACACTCTCAGTGTAGAGGGGTTTAACACAGGGCCCACTCTCAGTGTAGAGGGGTTTAACACAGGGCCCAAGCTCTCAGTGTAGAGGGGTTTAACACAGGGCCCAAGCTCTCAATGTAGAGGGGTTTAACACAGGGCCCAAGCTCTCAATGTAGAGGGGTTTAACACAGGGCCCAAGCTCTCAGTGTAGAGGGGTTTAACACAGGGCCCACACTCTCAGTGTAGAGGGGTTTAACACAGGCCCCACTCTCAGTGTAGAGGGGTTTAACACAGGGCCCACACTCTCAGTGTAGAGGGGTTTAACACAGGGCCCACTCTCAGTGTAGAGGGGTTTAACACAGGGCCCAAGCTCTCAGTGTAGAGGGGTTTAACACAGGGCCCAAGCTCTCAGTGTAGAGGGGTTTAACACAGGGCCCACTCTCAGTGTAGAGGGGTTTAACACAGGCCCCACTCTCAGTGTAGAGGGGTTTAACACAGGGCCCACTCTCAGTGTAGAGGGGTTTAACACAGGGCCCACACTCTCAGTGTAGAGGGGTTTAACACAGGGCCCACTCTCAGTGTAGAGGGGTTTAACACAGGGCCCACTCTCAGTGTAGAGGGGTTTAACACAGGGCCCACTCTCAGTGTAGAGGGGTTTAACACAGGGCCCACTCTCTCAGTGTAGAGGGGTTTAACACAGGGCCCACTCTCAGTGTAGAGGGGTTTAACACAGGGCCCACTCTCAGTGTAGAGGGGTTTAACACAGGGCCCACTCTCTCAGTGTAGAGGGGTTTAACACAGGGCCCACTCTCAGTGTAGAGGGGTTTAACACAGGGCCCACTCTCAGTGTAGAGGGGTTTAACACAGGGCCCACTCTCAGTGTAGAGGGGTTTAACACAGGGCCCACACTCTCAGTGTAGAGGGGTTTAACACAGGGCCCACACTCTCAGTGTAGAGGGGTTTAACACAGGGCCCACACTCTCAGTGTAGAGGGGTTTAACACAGGGCCCACTCTCAGTGTAGAGGGGTTTAACACAGGGCCCAAGCTCTCAGTGTAGAGGGGTTTAACACAGGCCCCACTCTCAGTGTAGAGGGGTTTAACACAGGGCCCACTCTCAGTGTAGAGGGGTTTAACACAGGGCCCACTCTCAGTGTAGAGGGGTTTAACACAGGGCCCAAGCTCTCAGTGTAGAGGGGTTTAACACAGGGCCCAAGCTCTCAGTGTAGAGGGGTTTAACACAGGGCCCACAGTCTCAGTGTAGAGGGGTTTAACACAGGGCCCACACTCTCAGTGTAGAGGGGTTTAACACAGGGCCCACTCTCAGTGTAGAGGGGTTTAACACAGGGCCCACTCTCAGTGTAGAGGGGTTTAACACAGGGCCCACTCTTAGTGTAGAGGGGTTTAACACAGGGCCCACTCTCAGTGTAGAGGGGTTTAACACAGGGCCCACTCTCAGTGTAGAGGGGTTTAACACAGGGCCCAAGCTCTTCATTGGCTTAGTACAGATGCAGCTGTGAAAAGCAGCTGGCTGTAAAGGGAAATCACTCTGGCAGAAGGCCTCAGTTTGAGATCCTGTTTTGGAGACGCCACCTCAGGAGTGTCATTTCCAGGGAACTATGTCGATCAGTGAACACTGTGGGACCGACACATGGATTCACACCAGCCTCTTCCTGGGGCCGCCAAAAACCGGGCGGATCGCTCCGGAAGACCACACCCTCCTCTGACCCTCTGACGGTCCTCACACTCCATCATCATCATCATCATCATCATCATCATCATCACCCACACCGCTCCTCATCTCCCCCCAGTTATCACTCATATCTCGGGTTTGGAAAACATGAAACTGACCTTGAAACACTCCAAGTACTGTACAGTGTGGTCAGCTTTTTCGCGAGCAGACAGAACGTCCCCATGTTCGCCGTTCTCTGTGCAGAGTGCATTCAGACACACGGCTCCAGACCAGTCACGAGTACAGCGCACTTCAAAGCCTGCATGGCTCCATATATTTTACTAAAAAATTAATGAACAGTAATTATTAGTGGTACTGTAACATGGAGAGCGGCGTTTGAAGTCCAGCGCTGGTGGATAGTGCCTGGAGGTCAGGGCTGGGGGACAGGGCTGGGGGACAGGGCTGGGGCTCAGGGCTCAGGGCTCAGGGCTCAGGGCTCAGGGCTCAGGGCTCAGGGCTCAGGGCTCAGGGCTCAGGGTTCAGGGTTCAGGGCTCAGGGTTCAGGGCTCAGGGCTCAGGGCTCAGGGCTCAGGGCTCAGGGCTCAGGGTTCAGGGCTCAGGGCTCAGGGCTCAGGGCTCAGGGCTCAGGGCTCAGGGCTCAGGGCTCAGGGCTCAGGGCTCAGGGCTCAGGGCTCAGGACTCAGGGCTCAGGGCTCAGGGCTCAGGGCTCAGGGCTCAGGGCTCAGGGTTCAGGGCACAGGGCACAGGGCTCAGGGCACAGGGCTCAGGGCTCAGGGCTCAGGGCTCAGGGCTCAGGGCTCAGGGCTCAGGGCTCAGGGCTGGGGGCTGGGGGAGGGAGGGAGGTCTCAGAGCCACTCTCCGGGCGTCTGCGAGGCGCGTACGCCGTCGTCTCGTTCTCCACGCCGGCGGTGAGGCGGGCTCACGGCGAACGCTACATCCGGGTCGCCGTGGAGACCGCGCCGTCCCCAGAGCAACGCACAAGTGGGCTGAGCAATTAACAATTTCATGCTGATTGCCTGGAGCATGTTTTGCTATGCCATAAAGATAATGGCATGAAGGGTGCAGAGGACCCCCCCACAGCCCACCCCCACCCCTCCTGCACGAGGCTCATCCCAGCCCCGATATCGCCCTGGCTACACGTAATAACTGCCAGCGTTATTAAAGGCACACTCTGTTCGCAATGCGCATTTACAGAAAATACATAAATAACTCCCCGAAGAATAAACAGGTATGATTATTAAAGATAGAAGCAGATTCCCCGGCTCCCACCGCTTCTTCATTTGAAAGTCTAATTCTGCACCAGCGCAACACGAGCACGGCAAGATAAAACACACAGCCTGCCGCCCAGACAGAGAGGGCAACGTGCGTGCGTGTGTGTGTGTGTGTGTGTGTGTGTGTGTGTGTGTGAGTGTGAGAGTGTGTGTGTGTGTCTGTGTGTGTGTGTGTGTGTGAATGTGTGTGTGTGTGAGTGTACATACCCAACCCCACAAACACACACCTACACCGTCACACTGACAGCTCCACACATGTACCATGTGCTAAACTCACATACGAACACCAGGAACGCCGATCTGCTAATAAACACACGCAGCCATCTCCATAAGCGATACACAGGATCTACATCACTTTAGCCAATCCACTTTAGGTATCACAAAGCTCTTCATAAGTGTGTGTATACAGAACATGCTCAAAGATACTCCTGGTAACATATAGAGGGGGAGAAGACTTTGAGAAAACGGCTCGCTCTTTATCATTTCACAAAACATAAGGTACATGCTGACACTTAAATTTACCTTCTCGCATTCGATTTGAGGTTCACATTTTGCCTTAAAATTTCCATAAGCTGTAGGTCCAAATCAATACGTTTCATTTCATAAGGGCCTTCACAACTGTGTTCTGATCCACAGACCAGATTCACCATCACACTGCACTAAACATACTCTTAATAAAAGACTGAAATAGTATTCTAGAAATAACCCCCCCCAAAAAAAAAAAAGATAGATACTGACACACATGCAACCAGACAGACAGACAGACAGACAGACAGACATGCAGACAGACAGACAGACAGACAGAGACACACAGACAGACAGACAGACAGACAGACAGACAGACAGACAGACAGACAGACAGACAGACAGACAGACAGACAGACAGACAGACACGGACACAAGCAGCACGCTGTTCTGGGCTCAGATGATTCGTATGACCCATATTGAGGTCGGAGATGGAGAGAGACGCCTCGTTTTTAAACTAAAGTGCTCTGTTCATATTCCCGATATATCCCTGCTAATGACTGCCAGCTTTAAAGGCAGTGCATCGGAAAATTCAGGATTTATTTATTCAGTGTTTAATGCTATAACTAGGAGAGGGAAATCAATCAACGAGGAGGTTTTTCAGAATCAAAACAGAGTTCTGCTACACATTAAACATAGAATACCCTTCCAAAAACAAATTACTGATCTCCAAGGTCTATTAAGATTGTACTGATGGATTTTTCGTCTGGGTGCAAAATGTACCATTTTATAGAATCTACCCTAAAAAAAGAACCCGAAAGGCGGTAAATAAATGCGGTTTTGATTAAGGGCAGAACGCGGCACGTTTGACAGCACTTTACCCTTAATGGCAGTCAACACCCTGCTCCTCACAGGCACAGAGACGCCTCACAGACGTGTGGCGTTATCATTAAGAAAAATCAAATTAAAAGGCAAATTAAATGAGGGCTGAAAGTGGACAAAGCTTTGGGGAGGTGACCCCCCTGGCTGGCCCCCCTCGACCCAGCAGCCCCCGGCGGTGTGTGAAAGTCCAGCTGGCGCTCTGAACACTGCCCCCCCCCCCCCCCCCCCCGCCATCACGCCCCCCCCAGCCCAGCACTGGGAGGCCACATATTGTTTATGATACCAAGGCCATCATCCATTTGCATCCCGAAGTGATTGTAGAAATGGGGGGGGGGAAATCAAGTTGGCCTAATGCATGCCCCCCCACCCCCCCACCCCCTCCCCAATCTAAATTGCAGTCACATCCCCCTGCTCGTAGGGACGATAATTGCGAACGGCCAATAAATTACTCCTGCCTCCACATCAATTATAACCCTCACGTCTGGCAATGAGCAAAATGAGATCTTGTGACAAATTTCAGGAAGCCTCGGAGCCCAGCAGCGGTCCGAGCGCGAGATAGCGATCCCTTATCTGCCCTCTGTAATGGGGACTACGGATAGAGAGACGGAGCTGCAGCCATTTAATTAAAAAGCTGGGGAGGGAGAGCGAGGGGGGACGGGGGGGGTAATTCATTGAAGAGGCCTAGGAAGGAGACAAAGCCTTTGTCTGCGATACATATTTGGCTCTCCTCTGTCACTCAACAGGGATGAGTCTGACACTTCTCCTGATAGCCACTGTAACAGCCACGCCAGCATCCCCCCACCCCCATTTTTTTATTATTGTTGTTTATTTATTTATTTATTTATTTATATATATATATATGTTGTAAAGAAATTATTTCCCAGGAGGACAGCAGAGAGCCTTCTTCTTCTCTGGTGTGTGTGGGGGGGGGGGCTCATTTGAGTGAAGCGTTTTTACGAATGATTGCCACGGACAGACCGAGGCGCGCAGAAAAGCAGCCTCCTTCACCTAATCGCATTCCCACCTGGGTCCACCGGGGGGGGGGGCGGGCGGGTTGGGGGGCAGCGCACGGCGATGAGGATTTATGGCACACAGCGAGACAAATAAAACCGGAGAAGGGACGGCCCTTAAATCTAATTCCGAGCGCGATATTCATGGCGTTCTGCAGCCGGGTGCTGATGGAATGGCAGAGAAATGACTGCCACGTTCAAATTACGGCCGTACTTTCTACTAATATTTAACATCATTAGAAAATCATTAGAAAACCATCATAAAACCTGGCATTATGACTACAGCATTAAGCACAATAATTATTCAGTGTGTACATTCCCCTCTGCGGCGGGGAAATGGAAGTGCCTTTGCCAGGAGGACGCGGGGCGGTCGGACTGTTCTTCCATAATGACTCACATTTAAACCACATCGCCGTGCATGAATCGCTGCGGGAGTGTGAATTTGTTTCTTTACCCCTCTCCGAAAGTTTTAAAGACGCCGTTTTGTTGTCATAGCACAAGAGTCGCATTAATGCAATTTCGCAAGAGTGCTAATAAGCTCGATTTACATATTTCTTCCGTATCCTGACCTTTGTAAAAGCAATTAGGAGTCAGATAAGGTTTTCAGGGGCTGGTATTCTGAAACATGCCGGGTATATATCCAGATAAAACAGATCATTTAACCATGCAGAGAGGGGCTGAGCATACAGAACTGGGGACGGGGGCCGATTTGCATTTGTCCCTCCTAATTGGGCACGGAGCACGCCCCCCTCCCCAGGGAGGGACGCCAGGGGGGGGGCATGTCTGCACCGGGGGGGGGGGGGGGGGGGCATGGAGCTGCTCTGAGGCTCTGGGGACACAGACAAGTCGGCACAACTGAGAGGGAGAGAGAGAGAAGGAGAGAGAGAGAGAGAGAGAGAGAAAACCCACAAACCATACAGGGCACCAAACTCTACATCCTCCCAGAGATCAGAGCCGATTTCTCCTCCGAACCCCTCCACTGTTCCACCAGTCGCTCAGGACTCTCATTTCCGTTTTTAAACGAACCGACACTCTGTTTTACCGCGTTCTCCCTCAATCTGAGCCAATCGCAGTCTGCCCCCAGAATGCCCCTCTTCAGACCCCCTGCGTAGCCTCCACGCCGTCCCCTTTCACAACGCCTGTCCGCATCCTCTCACTGGCCCTTTTGTTCCAGTTCTGAGGATGCAGATAAGGGAAAATAACTCTGCGTATGCAAAACAAGCGCTATAATTAAAATTTAAATTAAAATGATAATCTGAATAATAACAATGACCTTAAATTATTAAAATGAATTATTTTGTTAATAATAATTCCAAGTCTCCAGAAGATGCGTTTAAAAAAAAAAGAAGCTGATGAATGATCAGCATTCTGGGCCCCCAGCGGCACGAAGCAGAGACAAAGCCGTCCGCAGAGGAGTCCCCAGAGGAGAGGAAGGCCTGTGAAGGGCCTGTGTTTCTCAGGGCATTGGGCCTGTGTTTCTCAGGGCATTGGGCCTGTGTTTCTCAGGGCGGAGGTACTGTCTCAAAGGCCCTGAAAAGGTTCCCACTCACTCTCACACTCTCACACACACACACTCTCACACTCACACTCACACTCTCTCACACTCACACTCTCTCACACTCACACTCTCTCACACTCACACTCACACACTCACACACTCACACACAGTGGTGGAGCTGTGGGTACCTCTCAGTGAGGCAACCCACATTTTAGCTTTAAAAAAAGAAAAATAAAACATGAAATCCCTCAGGTCAGTAAATAATGAAACTAAAGTGGGAGTTTAGCACACAGCAAACATGTAAAGCAGCAGCGTGGGGAACACAACCGTGGAGGAAGGAGCGTGGGGGACCGCAGAACTGTTTTTTCTACACCTCAGATGAAAAAAAGAACATTCCGGCCTCTTTCTCCGCCCCTGAGCGGCACGTTCTTTCAGAGGCGCAGAAACGGGAGGTTAATATAAGAGCAGCCCCATGTCAGGTCTTTCAGGGTAATTCAGCTGACACTGATGAGAATCAATGTTTCTTTGAATGCGTTGCTCGGCAGAAACGGCCCTTTGTCCTGCCGACCGGGCCGACGGAAAGCGGTGCCCGGGGAACAATGGGGCGCAGGGGCCCAAACACAGGGCGGAAAGGCCCAAACACAGGGCGCAGGGGCCCAAACACAGGGGCCAGGGGCCCAAACACAGGGCGGAAAGGCCCAAACACAGGGCGCAGGGGCCCAAACACAGGGCGAAGGGGCCCAAACACAGGGCGCAGGGGCCCAAACACAGGGCGCAGGGGCCCAAACACAGGGCGCAGGGGAACAAACACAGGGCGCAGGGGGCCAAACACAGGGCGCAGGGGCCCAAACACAGGGCGCAGGGTGCCAAACACAGGGCGCAGGGGCCCAAACACAGGGCGCAGGGGCCCAAACGCAGGGGGCCAAACACAGGGCGCAGGGACCCAAACACAGGGCGCAGGGGGCCAAACACAGGGCGCAGGGACCCAAACACAGGGCGCAGGGGGCCAAACACAGGGTGCAGGGGGCCAAACACAGGGCGCAGGGGCCCAAACACAGGGCGCAGGGGCCCAAACACAGGGCGCAGGGGCCCAAACACAGGGCGCAGGGGCCCAAACACAGGGCGCAGGGGAACAAACACAGGGCGCAGGGGGCCAAACACAGGGCGCAGGGGCCCAAACACAGGGCGCAGGGTGCCAAACACAGGGCGCAGGGGCCCAAACACAGGGCGCAGGGGCCCAAACGCAGGGGGCCAAACACAGGGCGCAGGGACCCAAACACAGGGCGCAGGGGGCCAAACACAGGGCGCAGGGACCCAAACACAGGGCGCAGGGGGCCAAACACAGGGCGCAGGGGCCCAAACACAGGGCGCAGGGGCCCAAACACAGGGCGCAGGGGCCCAAACACAGGGCGCAGGGGAACAAACACAGGGCGCAGGGGGCCAAACACAGGGCGCAGGGGCCCAAACACAGGGCGCAGGGGCCCAAACACAGGGCGCAGGGGAACAAACACAGGGCGCAGGGGCCCAAACACAGGGCGCAGGGGCCCAAACACAGGGCGCAGGGGCCCAAACACAGGGCGCAGGGGAACAAACACAGGGCGCAGGGGAACAAACACAGGGCGCAGGGGCCCAAACACAGGGCGCAGGGGCCCAAACACAGGGCGCAGGGGCCCAAACACAGGGCGCAGGGGCCCAAACACAGGGCGTGACAGAGGCAGCGCAGGTCTGGCAGTACTCCCCGTCACAGCCCGATGGGTCCAGAGCGCTCTGTGCATTAACCAATCAATACCTCTCACAGCACATCAGCTGCACCCACCAACTTATGAGTGACCTTTCAAACCAACAACAACAGAAAGAGCACTCTTTAATGTGCGCAGGGCCGGGCCGGGCTTTCCATCGCGCTTGATTACACCTTCACTGAGCGCCAGGGCATTAACAGTGCACTAAATATGACGCGGAGCGCCAGGGCATTCACAGTGCACTAAATATGACAAGGTTAGTTGTTATTCAATTTTCAGTTGGGGCGGGGGTGGGCAGGGGCGAGGTCACTGCGGGGATAAATGTCCATTTCCAGCAGAGCCCCGCTTCACGGGCTGAGAGTGACTTTGGGAGAAGTGCTGTTTCTGTCTGCACCAGCTCTGTGTGTACCCGCTCCCCGATTTCAGCACATCCCCACACCGCAGGGAGAGAGTTCCTCAACACGGAGGACATACGGGCAGGGCCCAGGAGCACGTCTCTGCGTGTTAAGTGCACTCTTTTGTAGCTACCCTCAAGTGCTAATTTAAAGACCGTTCTATCTTCACATGAAAGGAGGCCCCGGCACTCACTCGCACTCACTCGCACTCCAGACAAATCGCCTGGCGAAGGTGCTCTCAACAATCAGGTACGACCACCCCCCCCCCCCCCCCACGCACAGCTCCGTGTCCCAGACGTCAACAGGACACACCACCGTCCTCTGTCCCCGTCTGTGACTGCAGAAAAACACGTTTACACACGGGAAACGGATCTCTACGCAGCTCTGACACACTGTGAGAAATGTGAGAATATGAAACAAATCTCCATCTTATGAAACCCTATTCCACCCCTGCAAACTTCCTCCACACAAGCTCAGTGACCAAGTGTGTGAGTGTGTGTGTGTGTGAGTGTGTGTGTGGAGTCTGTATGAGTGTGAGTGTGTGAGTGTGAGTGTGAGTGTGAGTGTGAGTGTGTGTGTGTGTGTGTGTGAGTGTGAGTGTGAGTGTGTGTGTGTGTGTGTGTGTGTGTGTGTGTGAGTGTGAGTGTGAGTGTGTGTGTGTGAGTGTGTGTGTGTGTGTGTGTGTGTGTGTGTGAGTGTGTGTGTGAGTGTGTGTGTGTGTGTGTGTGTGTGTGTGAGTGTGTGAGTGAGTGTGTGTGTGAGTGTGAGTGTGTGTGTGTGAGTGTGTGAGTGTGAGTGAGTGTGTGTGTGAGTGTGTGTGTGTCTCTGAAAGCCTCTTTCCTCTCCTCTGTGGGCGCTCAGTGGAGCGTGGAGGTGAGGTGGGAGACAGAGTGGAACAGACAGGGCCCGAGTGCAGGAGGGCAGCAGAAAGGAGGCGGGGCCCTGGGCCCCGGGCCCCGGAGCACAAATTAATGCCATTGTGGGCCCCGCACAATGGCGCCCGCCAAGTGACTGCGGAAGACCCTTAAACAAAGCCGACATCGCCCCCCTCCCCGCCGCCCAATTATACCTCTCTCCCCCATTTACATGACAAAACCGCCGGCCCGTTTCACCTAATTCCCCCCGCCACCGCACAGACACCTCCGAAACCAAACCGCCGCAGATTACCGCCGGCCCGCGTGATTGACAGCGACCTGCCCGCACCATGTGACCCGAAAGGCCCAACCCACCCCAACCTCAGAGCGCTGGGGCTACTTACCGCACACAG
>NC_083774.1:1692209-1696637 GCF_963514075.1 Conger conger | reverse complement strand
ATACGTTTCATTTTCATAAGGGCCTTCACAACTGTGTTCTGATCCACAGACCAGATTCACCATCACACTGCACTTAAACATACTCTTAATAAAGACTGAAATAGTATTCTAGAAATGACCCCCCCCCACCCCCCCAAAAAAAAAAAGATAGATACTGACACACATGCAGACCAGAACAGACAGACAGACAGACAGACATGCAGACAGACAGACAGACAGACAGACAGGACAGACAGACCGACAGACAGACAGACAGACAGACAGACAGACATGCAGACAGACAGACAGACAGAGACACACAGACAGACAGACAGACAGACAGACAGACAGACAGACAAGACAGACAGACAGACCACGGACACAAGCAGCACGCTGTTCTGGGCTCAGATGATTCGTATGACCCATATTGAGGTCGGAGATGGAGGAGAGACGCTCGTTTTTAAACTAAAGTGCTCTGTTCATATTCCCGATATATCCCTGCTAATGACTGCCAGCTTTAAAGGCAGTGCATCGGAAAATTCAGGATTTATTTATTCAGTTGTTTAATGCTATAACTAGGAGAGGGAATCAATCAACGAGGAGGTTTTTCAGAATCAAAACAGAGTTCTGCTACACATTAAACATAGAATACCCTTTCAAAAACAAAATTACTGATCTCCAAGGTCTATTAAGATTGTACTGATGGATTTTCTGTCTGGGTGCAAAATGTACCATTTTATACGAATCTTCCCTAAAAAAAGGAACCGAAAGGCGGTAAATAAATGCGGTTTTGATTAAGGGCAGAACGCGGCACGTTCGACAGCACTTTACCCTTAATGGCAGTCAACAACCCTGCTCCTCACAGGCACACAGACGCCTCACAGAACACGTGGCGTTATCATTAAGAAAAATCAAATTAAAAGGCAAATTAAATGAGGGCTGAAAGTGGACAAAGCTTTGGGGAGGTGACCCCCCTGGCTGGCCCCCCTCGACCCAGCAGCCCCCGGCGGTGTGTGAAAGTCCAGCCTGGCGCTCTGAACACTGCCCCCCCCCCCCCCCCCCCGCCATCACGCCCCCCCCAGCCCAGCACTGGGAGGCCACATATTGTTTATGATACCAAGGCATCATCCATTTGCATCCCGAAGTGATTGTAGAAATGGGGGGGGGGGGGGGGGGGGGGGGGAAAATCAAGTTGGCCTAATGCATGCCCCCCCGCCCCCCCACCCCCCTCCCCAATCTAATTGCAGTCACATCCCCCTGCTCGTAGGGACGATAATTGCGAACGGCCAATAAATTACTCCTGCCTCCACATCAATTATACCCTCACGTCTGGCAATTGAGCAAAATGAGATCTTGTGACAAATTTCAGAAGCCTCGGAGCCCAGCAGCGGTCCGAGCGCGAGATAGCGATCCTTATCTGCCCTCTGTAATGGGGACTACGGATAGAGAGACGGAGCTGCAGCCATTTAATTAAAAAGCTGGGGAGGGAGAGCGAGGGGGGACGGGGGGGGGTAATTCATTGAAGAGGCCTAGGAAGGAGACAAGCCTTTGTCTGCGATACATATTTGGCTCTCCTCTGTCACTCAACAGGGATGAGTCTGACACTTCTCCTGATAGCCACTGTAACAGCCACGCCAGCATCCCCCCACCCCATTTTTTATTATTGTTGTTTATTTATTTATTTAATTTATTTATATATATATGTTGTAAAGAAATTATTTCCCAGGAGGACAGCAGAGAGCCTTCTTCTTCTCTGTGTGTGTGTGTGTGGGGGGGGGGCTCATTTGAGTGAAGCGTTTTTACGAATGATTGCCACAGGACAGACCGAGGCGCGCAGAAAAGCAGCCTCCTTCACCTAATCGCATTCCCACCTGGGTCCACCGGGGGGGGGGGGGGGGGGGGGGGGGGGGCAGCGCACGGCGATGAGGATTTATGGCACACAGCGAGACAAATAAAACCGGAGAAGGGACGGCCCTTAAATCTAATTCCGAGCGCGATATTCATGGCGTTCTGCAGCGGGTGCTGATGGAATGGCACAGAAATGACTGCCACGTTCAAATTACGGCCGTACTTTCTACTAATATTTAACATCATTAGAAAATCATTAGAAAACCATCATAAAACCTGGCATTATGACTACAGCATTAAGCACAATAATTATTCAGTGTTGTACATTCCCCTCTGCGGCGGGGGAAATGGAAGTGCCTTTGCCAGGAGGACGCGGGGCGGTCGGACTGTTCTTCCATAATGACTCACATTTAAACCACATCGCCGTGCATGAATCACTGCGGGAGTGTGAATTTGTTTCTTTACCCCTCTCCGAAAGTTTTAAAGACGCCGTTTTGTTGTCATAGCACAAGAGTCGCATTAATGCAATTCGCAAGAGTGCTAATAAGCTCGATTTACATATTTCCTTCCGTATCCTGACCTTTGTAAAAGCAATTAGGAGTCAGATAAGGTTTTTCAGGGGCTGGTATTCTGAAACATGCCGGGTATATATCCAGATAAAACAGATCATTTAGCCATGCAGAGAGGGGCTGAGCATACAGAACTGGGACGGGGGGCCGATTTGCATTTGTCCCTCCTAATTGGCCACGGAGCACGCCCCCCTCCCCAGGGAGGGACGCCGGGGGGGGGCATGTCTGCACCGGGGGGGGGGGGGGGGCATGGAGCTGCTCTGAGGCTCTGGGGGACACAGACAAGTCGGCACAACTGAGAGGGAGAGAGAGAGAGAAGAGAGAAAACCCACAAACCATACAGGGCACCAAACTCTACATCCTCCCAGAGATCAGAGCCGATTTCTCCTCCGAACCCCTCCACTGTTCCACCAGTCGCTCAGGACTCTCATTTCCGTTTTTAAACGAACCGACACTCTGTTTTACTGCGTTCTCCCTCAATCTGAGCAATCGCAGTCTGCCCCCAGAATGCCCCTCTTCAGATCCCCAGCGTAGCCTCCACGCCGTCCCCCTTTCACAACGCCCGTCCGCATCCTCTCACTGGCCCTTTTGTTCCAGTTCTGAGGATGCAGATAAGGGAAAAATAACTCTGCGTATGCAAAACAAGCGCTATAATTAAAATTTAAATTAAAATGATAATCTGAATAATAACAATGACCTTAAATTATTAAAATGAATTATTTTGTTAATAATAATTCCAAGTCTCCAGAAGATGCGTTTAAAAAAAAAAAGAAGCTGATGAACGATCAGCATTCTGGGCCCCCAGCGGCACGAAGCAGAGACAAAGCCGCCCCGCAGAGGAGTCCCCAGAGGAGTCCCCAGAGGAGAGGAAGGCCTGTGATGGGCCTGATGTTTCTCAGGGCATTGGGCCTGTGTTTCTCAGGGCATTGGGCCTGTGTTTCTCAGGGCATTGGGCCTGTGTTTCTCAGGGCATTGGGCCTGTGTTTCTCAGGGCATTGGGCCTGTGTTTCTCAGGGCATTGGGCTGTGTTTCTCAGGGCATTGGGCCTGTGTTTCTCAGGGCATTGGGCCTGTGTTTCTCAGGGCATTGGGCCTGTGTTTCTCAGGGCATTGGCCTGTGTTTCTCAGGGCATTGGGCTGTGTTTCTCAGGGCATTAGGCCTGTGATGGGCCTGTGTTTCTCAGGGCATTAGGCCTGTGTTTCTCAGGGCGGAGGTACTGTCTCAAAGGCCCTGAAAAGGTTCCCTCCCACTCACTCTCACACTCTCACACTCTCACACACACACACTCACACACTCACACACTCACACACACTCACACACAGTGGTGGAGCTGTGGGTACCTCTCAGTGAGGCAACCACATTTTAGCTTTAAAAAAATAAAAATAAAACATGAAATCCCTCAGGTCAGTAAATAATGAAACTAAAGTGGGGAGTTTAGCACACAGCAAACATGTAAAGCAGCAGCGTGGGGAACACAACCGTGGAGGAAGGAGCGTGGGAGGGACCGCAGAAACTGTTTTTTTCTACACCTCAGATGAAAAAAAAGAACATTCCGGCCTCTTTCTCCGCCCCCTGAGCGGCACGTTCTTTCAGAGGCGCAGAAACGGGAGGTTAAGAGCAGCCCCATGTCAAGGTCTTTTCAGGGTAATTCAGCTGACACTGATGAGAATCAATGTTTCTTTTGAATGCGTTTGCTCGGCAGAAACGGCCCTTTGTCCTGCCGACGGAAAGCGGTGCCCGGGGAACAATGGGGCGCAGGGGCCCAAACACAGGGCGGAAAGGCCCAAACACAGGGGCGCAAGGGGCCCCAAACACAGGGGCCAGGGGCCCAAACACAGGGCGGAAAGGCCCCAAACACAGGGCGCAGGGGCCCAAACACAGGGCGCAGGGGCCCCAAACACAGGGCGCAGGGGCCCAAACACAGGGAGCAGGGGCCCAAACACAGGGTGCAGGGGGCCAAACACAGGGCCCACAGGGCGGAGGGGCCCAAACACAGGGCGGAGGGGCCCCAAACACAGGGCGGAAAGGCCCA
>NC_083774.1:1684709-1687209 GCF_963514075.1 Conger conger | reverse complement strand
AAACCGCCCGTCTCACTGAACACAGACCCCTCTCCGAAAAACCGCCCGTCTCACTGAACACAGACACTTTCCTGAAAACAGCTAATCTCACTGAACACAGACCCCCTCCTGAAGAACAGCTAATCTCACTGAACACAGACCCCCTCCTGAAGAACAGACCATGTCACTGAACACAGACCCCCTCCTGAAGAACAGACCATGTCACTGAACACAGACCCCCTCCTGAAGAACAGACCATGTCACTGAACACAGACCCCCTCCTGAAGAACAGACCATGTCACTGAACACAGACCCCCTCCTGAAGAACAGACCATGTCACTGAACACAGACCCCCTCCTGAAGAACAGACCATGTCACTGAACACAGACCCCCTCCTGAAGAACAGCTAATCTCACTGAACACAGACCCCCTCCTGAAGAACAGACCATGTCACTGAACACAGACCCCCTCCTGAAGAACAGACCATGTCACTGAACACAGACCCCCTCCTGAAGAACAGACCATGTCACTGAACACAGACCCCCTCCTGAAGAACAGACCATGTCACCGAACACAGACCCCCTCCTGAAGAACAGACCATGTCACTGAACACAGACCCCCTCCTGAAGAACAGACCATGTCACTGAACACAGACCCCCTCCTGAAGAACAGACCATGTCACTGAACACAGACCCCCTCCTGAAGAACAGACCATGTCACTGAACACAGACCCCCTCCTGAAGAACAGACCAGGTCACTGAACACAGACCCCCTCCTGAAGAACAGACCATGTCACTGAACACAGACCCCCTCCTGAAGAACAGACCATGTCACTGAACACAGACCCCCTCCTGAAGAACAGACCATGTCACTGAACACAGACCCCCTCCTGAAGAACAGACCATGTCACTGAACACAGGCCCCCTCCTGAAGAACAGACCATGTCACTGAACACAGACCCCCTCCTGAAGAACAGACCATGTCACTGAACACAGACCCCCTCCTGAAGAACAGACCATGTCACTGAACACAGACCCCCTCCTGAAGAACAGACCATGTCACTGAACACAGACCCCCTCCTGAAGAACAGACCATGCCACTGAACACAGACCCCCTCCTGAAGAACAGCTAATCTCACTGAACACAGACCCCCTCCTGAAGAACAGACCATGTCACTGAACACAGACCCCCTCCTGAAGAACAGACCATGTCACTGAACACAGACCCCCTCCTGAAGAACAGACCATGTCACTGAACACAGACCCCCTCCTGAAGAACAGACCATGTCACTGAACACAGACCCCCTCCTGAAGAACAGACCATGTCACTGAACACAGACCCCCTCCTGAAGAACAGACCATGTCACCGAACACAGACCCCCTCCTGAAGAACAGACCATGTCACCGAACACAGACCCCCTCCTGAAGAACAGACCATGTCACTGAACACAGACCCCCTCCTGAAGAACAGACCATGTCACTGAACACAGACCCCCTCCTGAAGAACAGACCATGTCACTGAACACAGACCCCCTCCTGAAGAACTGCTCAAAGCTGACAGACGTCTCACACACTGAGCAGGGCCGGACTACACTACCCATAATCCTCAGTGTCCTCACACCGGAGTTCCTGCTCACACCCTGCGTTGGTTGTGAGGGAATCTCCTCCTGCGGCACAGGACGCGTCTGAAACAGGGCTGGAACGTCAGGCTCAAATCAACACAAACCTCGAACTGAGAATGACAGGTGAACCCCGCCGTCCAATCAGAGCGGGAGGCACACGGCAGTCATGGGCGCCTGGGGACAGCGACGTGTCCCCACGGAACCCGGCGCTCTGGCGTCACGTGACAGGAAGCGGAGACGTCACAGGGACGACACGCGCACGGCGCCTCTCTGCCCGCTGCGCCCGGGGGGGGGGTGGGGGGGTAATCACGCGGCTCGATCGATGGCCGACGACAGGCCGCAGGTAAAGGTTACCGCGCTCCGCTATTGAATTATTCTCCCGCTCCCGTCAGCGCCATCTGCTCTCCGACGCGCGCGGGGGGGGGGGTTGAGCCCGTCTGTGAGCGCACACCCAGATCCACACAAACAAACATCCGCTCTGCACGCACATCCAGGCAACGCCGCCTTCATTACGAACACAGTTCACAAATAAAACATCGTCTCCTTCAGCCCACGACTGATTAGCCTGCCTTTCCTTTTCCATGGCGCGTCAGAGACCAGTCTGCAGGTGAGGCGCATGTTTAATGTTTAATTTGGTGTGATTCTGTTCAACGGCTGCAGAGCAGAGACAGAGCAGCCCCAGTCGCGTGAGAGCGCTCCTCCAGAGCCCGGATCGTGGGGTGAGAGGTGCCTCCTCTCGTCAGGACTGGGAGACGGGATTATTAAAAGAGCAACGCTCCCGCTGACCGGACGAAAAGTCACGAAACTTCGCTCCCTTCGCCCGTCTCCCCGCCGTCACTCCGACAGCGGACAGACTGCTGCCCGGGCTTTGGCCAAACGCGCTAACAGACGCAGACATCA
>NC_083774.1:1677209-1682209 GCF_963514075.1 Conger conger | reverse complement strand
AGTACACATTTACACCGTGTCCACACTCCACACAAACTCAATGTTGGCCCTGGCAGTTCTATCTGAGCTGCTTCAGAATCAGAAGGGCTTCCTCTCCGGGCAGCGAGAGCGAGCGCACACACTGAACTGTGTTCTGAGTCTTCACCCGGCAGTCACAGCATTACAGTCAGCAGCGTCCGCACAGAACCCCGGAACGGGACTGAGCCTCGCTGGTCAGTCTGCAATAACAGGGTAATCCAGGGCAGGAATTCAAACGGCGCGTGTCTGTAAAGCAGAGGGGGAAAGAGAGGCTTCCTGCTCTAAGTCTGCGAGACGTGCCCCCAAACATCTGCAGCGCTCGCCAGCGGAAAATCTATAAAGCCGTCATTTCAACTTTTCAATAAAGAGGCGACTTTTCATCGGCCCAGAACGAAAGGTAATGCATTTATGAGATCGCTGGGAGACGTGCTTTATGTCCGCACGCAAATCCTGCAATTTCCTCTTGACCTCCGCCCCACAGCCGGGAATTATGGGACGGTTCTGACAGAGTGCCCTCCTGCTCTTCCCCACGCCAGAGGGCACCGGTGCAATAACAGACTTTATGAAAAGAGTCCACACAAACGTCTGCCTTTCCGTCTGCCCGTAAACCTCGGAAACGGTCGCGTGGATGTGAAGATGGGGGGAATTGGAACACCGGGAACAGAGCTAGGGGATGCAATATCCTCTTTCTGGGAAGGTTTACTGTGCATTTTAGCAAGCTCCGAAAAACGGCCGCGTTCCTGGAATTCCGGAGCTCATCCCGGCTCTCCGGACACGCCCGGCCGCGGCACGGCGGTCCACTCCGACACTCGTCCGGCTGCTTCACTCTCATCCCGACAAACCGGCGCTAAAGCGCACGCCGTGCGGGGGGGATGCACATAATCCGGGAAGCAAAGCCCTTTATCGATCCGGGGAACGCCGGGACTCTCCCGGACCTTAAGGCCGGTCTCCAGACGGGGGCTGAGGCCCGGCCGGCCGCGGAGACGCATCAGCAGGCTAAATCACCGACGCTCAGCCGGGGACGCCCTTAAAACGCCGTTATTATGCAGCGGCCCGACGGGGGGAGGTGGGTATTAATGTGGCCAGCAGAGCATACGGCTTCCCTGAACGTACCTGCTGCACTGCATTAAGAAGCAGCATTAAGCCACTTTCAGACAGCCATCAGCACTCTCCTGCTCGACGGAAACAAAATGGCTGCTGCCAGGCCTATGAAGAGTGCGTGCGTGTGAGTGTGTGTGTGTGTGTGTGTGTATGTATGAGTGAGTGAGCGTGTGTGTGTGTGAGTGTGTGAGTGTGAGTGTGTGAGAGTGTGTGTGGTTCTGGGTTTGTGTGTGTGTGTGTGTGTGTGTGTGTGTGTGGTTCTGGGTTTGTGTGTGTGTGTGTGTGTGTGTGTGTGGTTCTGGGTTTGTGTGTGTGTGTGTGTGTGTGAATGAGTGAGCATGTGTGTGTGAGTGTGTGTGTGTGTGAGGTTCTGGGTTTGTGTGTGTGTGTGTGTGTGTGTGAGAGAGTGTGTGAGAGTGTGTGTGTCTGTCTGAGAGTGTGTGCCTGTGTGTGTGAGTGCGTGTGTGCATGTGTCAGTCTCCTCCAGACAAAGAGTGAGGTTCTGGTTTCAGGAGTGGAGCCCAGTGTGGTGTGTGAACTGTGCGTGCTGAAACGCCCCTCCTTCTGGGGCCACAACGTCCCCTCAAAGAATGAAATCTGACTCATTATGTTCAAATGAGACCGTATACCAGACAATTACATGTAAACTTCATTACTGTCATTTAGCTGATGCTTTTATCCAAAGTGAGTGAGAGTTGATTAGACTAAGCAGGGACCAATGCCCCCTGGAACAAAGAGGGGTTAAGGGCCTTGCTCAAGGGCCCAGCAGCCGTTCAGATCTTACGGTGGCTGCACTGGGGTTTGAACCACCAACCACTAGCCACCAGGCTAAAGGCTGTTTATAGGCTTTAGTTACTATAGTCACTACTTAACACTATTTAGCGAACTTATATAGCGTAGCTGTTACTGTACTCTCCCCTGTGGTGCAGAGCTCATGAAACAGCGGAAAACAACCGCTGAGGTCACAGGGAGGAATGAGGAGAGAGAGAAGAGAGGAGAGAGAGAGAGGGAGGGAGAGAGGGAAGGAGGGGGTGCTGGAGGAGACGCAGGCTCCATTAGAGAGACGTAGGCCGGTACCTCTAACTGTGCTCCTGGAGCAGCCCGGCAGCAGCCGGGGGAGCTGACCCACAAATCCAGGGCCAGCTTTGTTTTAACAAGCGGGGGAACCTTTTACCAACTGCAACTGCGCCTGGACCACAAGAAAGAGCCCAGCACCGCCAGAGAACAGCCAGGGAGGAAATTAAACACTACACCACGAGGGAAGGGTTCAGCTGTGTGTGTGTGTGTGTGTGTGAGAGAGACGGGCTGAAAGGGTGTGTGTGTGTTTACATTACATTACATTAATGGCATTTGGCAGAGCGACGTACAGTTGATTAGACTAAGCAGGAGACAATCCTCCCCTGGAGCAATGCAGGGTTAAGGGCCTTGCTCAAGGGCCCAACGGCTGTGCGGATCTTATTGTGGCTGCACCGGGGTTAGAACCACTGACCTTGCGGGTCCCAGTCATTTACCTTAACTGCTAGGCTACAGGCCACACGCGAGTGTGTGTGTGTGTGTGTGTGTGTGTGTGTGTGTGTGTGTGTGTGTGTACGTGCGTGTATTTGTGTGGTTGTGTGTGAGAATGGGGGGGGACCAGAGTGAGTGTAGAAAGGGGGGGTGGTCGCAGGAGTTCAGAATGGGCAGAGGAATAGTATACCGTGCAGTAGAACAGTAGAACGAGCAGTAGAACAGTAGGGAGACACAACAGGCGAGACACAACCTCAAAACAGGAAATGGCATCACTGAAGCAGCATCACAAATGTGTGTGTGTGTGTGTGTGGTGTGTGGTGTGTGAGTGTGTGTGCGTGTGGTGTGTGAGTACGTGTATGTGTGTGGGAGGCTGTGTGACCTACAGATGGCCTCTCCGCTCAGCTGCTATTTGCAAACACACACGTCCATTAGCACACATCACAGGTTCTAAGGCTCAAACACACACAACCAAGCTAAACAAGAACAGAGCTGCTCTGGGAACCAGCAGCAGTAGATCCAACTCACACTCTCTCTCACACACACACACACACACACACACACACACACACACACACACACACACACACACAGGTCTGGAGTGGCACCGCCCCTTGCTCTCCGCGTTCTCGTGTCCACTGCTCTGCAGTCATTAGCATATGTGGAGTGCAGCAGGCAGAAAGCTTAATTGCCCTTAATTGCTCTTCTCTAATGACTGGCCTCAGATCTGCGGCTGGCTTCTGTGTGCGATCCCCACCGCCGGGTTCATTATCCGCGCCTCGGCGGAACAAAGAGTCTCAGAGGCTGTTTTTACATAACACACAGAGAGAGAGCGAAGTACGGCCACACACACACGCACACAGACACACGCACACAGACACACGCACACACACGCACACGCACGCACACGCACGCACACACACGCACACGCACGCACACGCACGCACATACACACGTACACGTACACGCACATACACACACACACACACGCACACACGCACACACGCACACATGCGCGCACGCGCACACGCACACGCACACGCACACGCACACACACACACACAGTCACACACACACACACACAGTCACTCACACACACACACACACACACACACACAGTCACACACACGCACACACACAGTCACACAGTCACACACACGCACACGCACACGCACACGCACACGCACACGCACACGCACACGCACACGCACACGCACACGCACACGCACACACACACACACACACACGGAGAGAGACATGGCGGCCATAGGCTCACAGAATGGCAGTCCTCTGGTAAGCAGGGGGCAGGAGGCAGAGTAATTAGAAAAGCAAATACACGCCGTCACAAAGTGCTAATTGACCGGGGGCTCTCTCCTCTTAATCACTCTCTGTGAGGGCCGGCCCCTCTCTCTCTCCCTCCGCCCTGGTTGTTTGTTGGAATGGAGGCAGGGCCAGAGCCCCGCCCAACGCCCTGCCCCCTCACACAGCCAGGGGGGCTCTTCCACAGTGCAGTATGAACACCCCACAGACAAATCCAAAAAGCCATATTCAATAAAGCAGCTCAAACATAGCACAAAAAGATTAAAATACGTATCGCACCTACCTTGTTCCAATCTGATTCACTTTGGGGTCACTTTATAATTCAAAAACTACCAACAGATAGTGGAGTACTTGCTTTCAATTTGAATGGAAACACATTGTGCATGTTCATGTTCAGTCCCAGGGTGTGTGTGTGTGTGTGTGTGTGTCGGTATGGTGAGTGTGTGTGTATAGTGTGTGTGTGTGCACAGTGAGTGTGGTGAGTGTGTGCGTGTGAGAAAAAGAGCTCTATGCGGCAGCCTCACAGACTGACTGAAAGAACAGCCTTATCAGGGGAGCAGCCAATCAGCACCACCGGAGGTGAAAGTTCAGGGCGAACTATGAGGCAATGCGCCCTCGTTCCCTCCATTACGTTTCCTCCGTTTCCTTTTCGCGTGTTTGTGTCGGTGTCACTGTGGAGGCGGAGCGGCAACAGGAGATGAGACACAGCTATTCTCAAATCCTGCCTTAAACTGAGACCAACGGAAGCCAAATGAAGCTGTGTTTCTATTTCTGCAGGGCATTCACCAGCAACACACTAATAATCCACTGAAAAGGGCCAGGCTTGGATAAGTGCCAGACTTTCCCCCGAGTGCGAGTGTTTAACCTGTTATTTTTAATACACTGCTCTAAAAGATCACAAATGTGTTCATGTTAATTAATTATGCAGAGGATAAAGAGTTGTGTGAGGAGCCATCGCTCAGAGATTAATAACTGAAAGCAGGGAAGAGGAGAACCGACCCCTCACCCTTCTCTGGGAGAGACGGAGACACAGAAGTGCGTGTGTGTGCGTGTGT
>NC_083774.1:1662209-1672209 GCF_963514075.1 Conger conger | reverse complement strand
GGAGCAGCCAAGCCCCTGTGAGGGAGCAGCCAAGCCCCTGTGAGGGAGCAGCCGAGCCCCTGTGAGGGAGCAGCTGAGCCCCTGTGAGCGAGCAGCAGAGCCCCTGTGAGAGAGCAGCAGAGCCCTGTGAGGGAGCAGCCGAGCCCCTGTGAGGGAGCAGCTGAGCCCCTGTGAGCGAGCAGCAGAGCCCCTGTGAGAGAGCAGCAGAGCCCCTGTGAGGGAGCAGCCGAGCCCCTGTGAGGGAGCAGCAGAGCCCCTGTGAGAGAGCAGCCAAGCCCCTGTGAGGGAGAAGCAGAGCCCCTGTGAGAGAGCAGCAGAGCCCCTGTGAGGGAGCAGCAGAGCCCCTGTGAGAGAGCAGCCGAGCCCCTGTGAGCGAGCAGCCAAGCCCCTGTGAGAGAGCAGCCAAGCCCCTGTGAGGGAGCAGCCAAGCCCCTGTGAACGCACCGGCCGCCCCATCGCTCCGTAATTATCCCTGCGCTTCTCGGCACTTAGCGGTGAAGACCAGGCCTTCCCGGATACCGCCCGCCAGTGAACTCCCATGCCAGGGGCCCGGGAGGGAGGGAGGGAGAAGAGAGAGAGAGAGAGAGAGAGAGAAGAGAGAGGGAGGGAGGGAGGGAGGGAGGGAGGGAGGGAGGGAGGGAGAGCGGGCGAGAGAGACAGAGAGAGAGGGAGAGGGAGAGCGGGAGAGAGGAAGGGAGGAAGAGAGAGGGAGAGAGAGCATGAGAGAGAGGGAGAGGGGAGAACATGAGAGAGAGGGAGAGGGAGAGAGGGAGAGAGAGGGAAGAGAGGAGTACTAAAGCGCAGGCCAGGCCTGGAGCAGCCGTTAGTGTTGAGCAGGAGGGCGAGCAGCACACCAGGCCTGGAGCAGCTGTTAGCGCAGTAGCTGAGCTGGATGCCAAGTCCGCCGGCTGGTCTGAATTATCCGCAGGCCTCAGCATGTGGTGACATGCCCAGACTGTGGTCTGAGAGGCTGGCCTTCTCCTGCTCCCAACCCCCCTCCACCTCCCACAGCACTCACCAACTGCCTTACACCTGACGCGCGCGCAAGACGGCAAACTATGTCTGCAGCAGTTCCTACTGTTTTAAATTAACATTCTATTCAGTTCAGCTAACGTAGCCTAGCCCCACACACTCAGACTGTTAGCTAACGTTCGCTAACCCCACACACTCAGACTGTTAGCTAGCGTTCACTAACCCCACACACTCAGACCTGTTAGCTAACGTTCGCTAACCCCACACACTCAGACTGTTAGCTGACGTTTTTTTTTTCGAAAAAAGTTCAAATCTCATTCTTGAGATTTACCAACAATCAATGTTTAAACTGCACCAGCAGACTGCACGGGTTTGTGCGGGGCCAGCTCATTAGAGGGGGAAAGCACTCCTCCACAGAAAGGGAAGAAAGTTTGCGGAGACGGATGAGCGTATCTGACCGCGGAGACAGAGGAGGAGAGGGACTGCCAGGCCACACCGGACCAGGAGGCCAGCCTCCGGATTGGCCAGCCTTAACTACTTTGCCTCAGTTTAACATTAAATAATGCAATAATTATTGAATTCCTTTCCAATAACTGAGGTAGCGGAATGTAAAGAATAGATGCTTAATTGGAGGAAAGAGGGGGTCGATGGCAGGGGTCATTTAGCATACTCATTTGTGCATGTGTATGCACGCGTGTGGGCATGTGTGTGCACGCGGGGGGGTGTGACAGGCGTTTAAGTAATGTGTTCTCTCCTCTCCGCACACAGGACGCCACGGCTAATCCCGCTTTGATAATGTTCCCGGCCGCTGAAGAATGGCCCTCAATCAGCTCTGATCAATGTGTCCACATAATTTATGGAGCGAGTCACTCCGGCAACAAATAGGCAACTTTGAGATCAATGCTCCCGCACGGCGATAACAATATTTGGATAAACGCGGGCACACACGCATTACGCGCACTTCTAGCGGGAGGCTGATAAACACATTTCCCCGTAATGAGGCCAGCGGCCGCTCCTGCCACGCACAGCCAATGACTCTCAAATGGCAGGAAACCATGTCCGGCCGAAAACACATCCAGCGCTCTGCCTCTCCCGCCCTCTCCGGCTGCCCAATTAACAGCTCAGCCGCCTGGTGTTTGTACGAACGCGCGCTGCGGAACACAGCACACCGCCAGGGCGCAGAACACCCTCCCTGCCAGCAGGGGGCGATAGCCACGGGGGGCCGATACCACCAGCTGTTCTCCCTTCTCTTGCCCCTCGCTCCAGCCATCGGGAGAGGCGAGGAGAAGAAGAAAGAAAAAGTGAAGAACGGAAAACGGAGAAAGTGAAGCAGGCAAAAGCAAAGTCCTCGCTCCTTCAAACGTCACCTGGGAGACGGGGAGAGGTGGATCCCACAGGTCAATCATTTACACGTCTCCGCTTTAGGAAGAAGTGCTTCCGCAAAGGATGTCTTGAGAGGATGTTTCTGCACTTGCAATGGATGTAATGAATACGCCCATTGAAAGTTACATTCAGCACAAGAGCGTTCCCAAAATGCTCTCCGTCTCTGACAACACTCTTCCCCGGGTCCAGGGAGCCATTTTGTGTTCAGTGCAGTGAGAAGCAGCGGAGACTGGATGGAGAAGCGGACACACAGGAGGGATCCTGAGAGTGTCTCTGACACGTCCCATCACATCTGTCCCCTTGTAAAAGACGTCACTCAGGGATTTGGATATTCCTCCAATGAACGCACCGCATCACTGACACAAATGCAAAGCTGCCTTCATTTGCCTTTATAATTTCAGGCAGGGCAGAAACAGGACGGGGGGGGGCAGAAACAGGACAGGGCGAGGGGGCAGAAACAGGACAGGGCAGAAACAGGACAGGGCGGGGGCAGAAACAGGACAGGGCAGAAACAGGACAGGGCGAGGGGGCAGAAACAGGACAGGGCGAGGGGGCAGAACAGGACAGGGCGAGGGGGCAGAAACAGGACAGGGCAGGGGGCAGAAACAGGACAGGACAGGGCAGAAACAGGACAGGACAGGGCAGAAACAGGACAGGGCGAGGGGGCAGAAACAGGACAGGGCGAGGGCAGAAACAGGACAGGACAGGGCAGAAACAGGACAGGGCGAGGGGGCAGAAACAGGACAGGGCGAGGGGGCAGAAACAGGACAGGGCGGGGGCAGAAACAGGACAGGGCGGGGGCAGAAACAGGACAGGGCGGGGGCAGAAACAGGACAGGGCGGGGGCAGAAACAGGACAGGGCGGGGGCAGAAACAGGACAGGGCGAGCGGGCAGAAACAGGACAAGGCGGGGGGGCAGAAACAGGACAGGGCAGAAACAGGACAGGGCGAGGGGGCAGAAACAGGACAGGGCGGGGGCAGAAACAGGACAGGGGGCAGAAACAGGACAGGACAGGGCAGAAACAGGACAGGGCGAGGGGGCAGAAACAGGACAGGGCGAGGGGGCAGAAACAGGACAGGGCGGGGGCAGAAACAGGACAGGGCGGGGGCAGAAACAGGACAGGGCGGGGGCAGAAACAGGACAGGGCAGAAACAGGACAGGGCGGGGGCAGAAACAGGACAGGGCGGGGGCAGAAACAGGACAGGGCGGGGGCAGAAACAGGACAGGGCAGAAACAGGACAGGGCGAGGGGGCAGAAACAGGACAGGGCGGGGGCAGAAACAGGACAGGGGGGCAGAAACAGGACAGGACAGGGCAGAAACAGGACAGGGCGAGGGGGCAGAAACACGACCCGGCTCTCTGACTGCAGGCTCATCAGGCTGGTATTGTCTGCCTCATAGCCCCGCTGCTTTGGTGCATAAATATTTAATGATAACATAACTGTTTGCCACTTCAGTCTAGGCAGGAAGGCTGTTAAAAAGTAATGTTTCTCATCAGTTTTTTATATGAAATTCATTTGGCAGTAACGGAGCTGAAGTTGATTATTTAACACGGGCATTCTGGGTAATGTTCTGAACTGGCGGCCCGACCCAGCCCAGCCGACCCACTCGCAGTGTAATGAGACACACTGATCAGGGTGCAGAGCCAGTGTTAATATTTAACGTTCTCTAAAGCAGCTTTAAATATCTCCACAGCGCCAGAGAAGGGGGGCGGGGGGGGGGGGGAGCTTCTTGAAATGCAAATGAGAATTCAAACGGGGGGGGGGGGGGGTTGTGTTGTCGTGCACACAGCCGTTGACTCATTTGCATACTCAGTGTGCATATGTAATGTGAACAGAGTTGGTGGGACTGGACCATCTCTTCACCGAAGCCCTGAACCTGTCCTCTCCACCAAAATACACTCCAAAATACACTCTTCTCTTCTCTCTTCTCTCTCCTCTCCTCTCTCCTCTCTCCTCTCTCCTCTCTCCTCTCTCCTCTCTCTCCCTCTCCCTGCCCCCTACAGCACTCGTCCTGCCCCGGAGCCGGTCATGAATTTGAAATGCCCTTTTTAAAGACCTGCCCTGCGACCGCAGTCCAAAGGGAGCGTGCGTGCACTGTCCCAGGGCACAAACAGCCAGAGAACCCCCAAACCTCCGATCCCCCCGCCCCAACCGCTCCAGCACCCCAGGGTGCGCCCAGCACAGCACTTTAGTGAGGTCATTCTGCAGGGCCTTCTCATTACCCATAAAAAAACCTTCACTTTCCATAAAACAAGGAAACCAAGTGCTCATTGATCAGGGCGATCGATGACGGATCAATAACCTAAACCCTCATCATTCCAAGCCAAGCATAATTACAGCTGAGATATGATCGTCATCACAAAAATCAAACCCAGCCCGGGCTAATTGGAGATGGGCTATTGCTGTAGTCACGCGAGAGGCTTCTCGGGCCTGTGAAAGAGCCATTAGCCCCGCTGTCATCCCCACCAGCGCCCTGCGGCCCCGGGGCCCTCACAGAGGACAGAGCAGAGTTCACCCTCTCTAATGGCCGCTACACAGGCAGGGACTGCCACCACATTCAGGGGCTGCCACCACATTCAGGGACTGCCACCACATTCAGGGACTGCCACCACATTCAGGGACTGCCACCACATTCAGCGCCGAACAGGAAAACCTGCCATTTTCATTCAGCAAATGTAATGAGTGAGTGAGTGACTGCCATCACAACTAACCCCACACACTCAGAGCCCAGCACACTGGACACTGTTACAAGTAACCCCACAAATTGAGCACAGCACACTGGACACCATTACTGCCGTTACAACTAACCCCACACACTCAGAGCCCAGCACACTGGACACCATCACAACTAACCCCACACACTCAGAGCCCAGCACACTGGACACCATCACAACTAACCCCACACACTCAAAGCCCAGCACATTGGACACTGTTACTGCCGTCTCTGAACTAACCCCACACACACTCTACATTGGGCTCAATATGTTACATTCATTTTAATTCTGAATAGAGCAAAATGATACTTTTCCAAGATGCAAAAAGTCACATTCCTGCTCAGTTTCACACTTCTAAAGCATTCTGCGTATACTGGGAGTGCAGGCAGAGGTGAAGGAGAGGACTGGGAGAGTTGAAGCACACAGAGTTTTTAACCACCTTTCCTCCCTCTCACCAGCTCTCTCTTTCTCTCTCTCTCTCTCTCTCTCTCTCTCTCTCACCAGCTCTCTCTCTCTCGCGCGTTCTCCTCCAAAGAGCCGGGGGCACTGAGCTTGTAAAGAAACCACAGCCCTTTGAGTGCTTCTTGTATTTACAAACGGAGGTATGTCGGAATCACAGGAGTCACCACATGACATAACTCACATTAAACAGTCAGCGCTGGGAGAGTTATGGTGCATCAGGGTGGGTGGGGCAGCAGGAGCAGGGCCATTGTTTCAGGCAGAAAGGAGAAGTCCCTCAAACAGGCCTGCCAGGGAGGGTGCAGGCAACCAGCTGCTCCCTGCAGAACCTCTCGCACATGCACACGCACACTCTCACTCTCACTCTCTCACACACACACACACACACAAACTCTCTCACACACACTCGTGCTATCTCACTCACACACACACATTCAAAGTTGGCTGCAACTGCCGTTTGTTTTCGAATCACCTGATGAGGTGTCATAAACTGAGAACGCTGACGAGGCTAATGTAAACACCGCCGCGCCGTTATCGACATAACACTCCGACGAAAGAGAAAGCAAGTCTGAGGGCATTCTCTGCTCCATATCTAGGAAGAAAGGGTGAAAAAACTCCCGTACTCCCGTACTCCCATACTCCCATACTCCCGTACTCCCGTACTGGGATGTGACACGGCCTGGAACGGGACAACGTCGCCATTTTACATTCTCCCTGCTGGTTTATAGCTTTCAGCTTAACGATCACAGCCGAAGCCTTGCACTGCACTCTGCTGCTCTGAGCTCTGCTGCTCTGCTGCTCTGTTGCTCTGAGCTCTGCTGCTCTGCACTCTGCTGCTCTGCTGCTCTGCTGCTCTGAGCCCTGCTGCTCTGCACTCTGCTGCTCTGAGCCCTGCTGCTCTGCTGCTCTGCACTCTGCTGCTCTGCTGCTCTGAGCCCTGCTGCTCTGCACTCTGCTGCTCTGCACTCTGCTGCTCTGCTGCTCTGAGCTCAATAGGTGTCATCACCGCTTGTGGAACACAAGCTTTCATCACCGCGTTGGGAACACAAGCTTTTAACAGCAGGAGCCTCACAATGCATATTTTGAGCAGAGTGTATAATTACACACGCAGGTACAGGCTGTTCCGCGGACGCTGGCGTTGTGTGTGTGTGTGTGTGTGTGTGTGTGTGTGTGTGTGCGCGGCGGGCGCGGAGAGCTTCGCCCCGGCGTGTTGTCACACCTCCCCCAGGACAAAGGCCTGAGGGCAGGGTGGCCGGGTGATGGATCTCCTGTTTATTCAGCTATTTCCAGGACAAAAGGGGGGGATCTCCACGGAGAAGGCCTCTCTTTCACTGCACACGGACGCACCCCGCCTGGCCCACCGAGGTCACCACGCAGCCGGCGAGCAGACTCTGCTGGCATCTGCCCGTGAAACCGCACCGGCCAATCAGGAGCCGCGCCCGGGGCAGGGGGTTCTGGGTACAGCCCCCCCCCATGCGAACACGGCCGTATAAAGCAGCCCCACGGTGCACTGACCCCGGGGGCACCCCCCCATCTCTGAGGGGAGAGCAGGGGGAGGGACTGGCCTTTGTGTGGGCACCAGCTCCAGCCACACAGCTGTCTGTCTGCCCGCCTGCCTGTCTGCCTGCCTGCCTGAGTGTCTGTCCGTCTGCCTGCCTGCCTGAGTGTCTGTCCGTCTGTCTGCCTGCCTGCCTGCCTGCCTGCCTGCCTGTCTGTCGTTCCTCTCTGCCTATTCACTCCTAAGTATCTTTAAGCACGAGAATCCCTCTGTCTGAGCAGCACCAAGAGCAACCTTTCACCAGGGAAGCTCCAGCCTCTAAACACTCCATGCACTTGCCAAACACACAGCGGGAGATATAGAGCCCAGACTTCAACAGGGCAACACAGGGCGCAGGGGGCAGAATTCCCAGTCCTCCCAGTAGAGGTGGCTAGCACGTTAGCCCAGTGAAGGAGACCAGGGCCAGTGAAGGAGACCAGGCCCAGTGAAGGAGACCAGGGCCAGTGAAGGAGACCAGGCCCAGTGAAGGAGACCAGGGCCAGTGAAGGAGACCAGGCCCAGTGAAGGAGACCAGGGCCAGTGAAGGAGACCAGGCCCAGTGAAGGAGACCAGGGCCAGTGAAGGAGACCAGGGCCAGTGAAGGAGACCAGGGCCAGTGAAGGAGACCAGGCCCAGTGACGGAGACCAGGCCCAGTGAAGGAGACCAGGGCCAGTGAAAAGAACATTACAATCACATATCTGGGTAAGGCCAGCGTGAGCCACAGTGATTTCTATGGTTTTGTTATGAATGCATCTTTTGATTATTGCGTGACATATACGTATAGTAACTCTTACAATATGTCCACTTCAAATAAAAGACTAAAATATGATTGCAGAAATGTGTATTTTAAAAGCCCTGAGGTGTGAATTGTGAAATCTTGACTGACGTCATGGTGAGAATAACCCCAAAGAGAAGATTTTGCATGTGCATGCGCTTTTAAGCATCCGACAGGTGAAGTACTAACTCATCTGCGCGGAGCTCAATAAATTAATAAGATTCTGCTCGATATGTATTGCCTTTTGCTTACCTATTTGTTCTGGCCTGCAGGCCCTACAATGGGAGAGGCCTCTCATTGGCTCCCCAATCTATAGGCTTTAATTGCTCCCTCCAGCCCTGACCTCCGACCCCCATCACTCGCTGATCTACAGCGTCTCTATTAGGCTGCGGAGTAGGTAAATATTTCTCTAATGACCCTTAGTCCTAACGACTACACTGAAAATGGGGGTAAAAAAAAAAAAATCCATCCCCTCTTTCCTTTGTCTCCCAACGACACCATTAGTTCTGTTGTGATCAGATATCTGATTCAGGAGGCAGGCGAAGAAGTACCCCTGATGCGCTATCCGGGAGAATTCAGCAAATGGACTTTGCTATTTACGTACGTACCTGCACCGAACATAATACAATTTTGAAAACGCGTATGAATAATCGAAATATAAAATGAGATGACTGTCCACCAACCTCCAGGACCGTAATATCCGGACGGATCGTTGTTAAGATCGTTGAAAGACCGCGGGCGGACCGAGGAGTGCAGAACCCCAGAGCAGAAAGGAGAGAGTCTTCCTCTCTCTCTAAAAGCCCTGGATTATTCCGGAGGAAACGCAGGTTTGGAGAATCCTCCTGAATGAACCGTCCCAGAATGCAGGCTGGGCTCAGGCCGTAGTGTCGCGGGGGGGGGGGGGCGGCGGGGGGGGGGGGGGTGGGGGCCTGCGGGCGGGGGGGCGGCGGGCGATCGATGCTGTGATTGGCAGTTAATGTCTTTTCCTGTTCCGCCGTGTAACCCGGGTCTGACAGTCTGCCGCTGATCAGAAACGGCAGGTGCCGTAAGATTTCTGGACGTAAAATCCGGGCTTTGCGGAGACCGCATCATCGGGTTTAACGATGTGAAAGTTAAGCTGCATGCTGTGTGTAGAGAATGGGTGACGGCCACTGCCCTCCCTACTCTAAACGTCACTCTAAACACGTAAAGCACCATCTCAACGTTGAAGATCATCCAGCGTTTACTGCAGAAACCTATTTCACTGCAGGCCGGCAGGTTAAAAAATGTTCACTCGATTTTATTTTATTCAGAATAGAGCGGAAATCGGTCCCCAGAACGGAATCCCTGGGAGGTGAGAAAGACGGAACCAGTTCAAAAAGAAAACTGATGTGCACTGCGGACAAAAGCAAAAGTGAAAAGGACGAAGATGTTAAAAATGTACTTCATGGAGAGAAAGTGCATATTGCAGCAGGCATTTGTCACATGAACACACAATGCTAAAGTTCCTTTCTGTATCACCCGGCAACCCTGACACTGCGTTTCACAGACCAAGTTCAAAGACACTTCCCGACAAACTGAAATGAACATGCCAGTCTCTCGTATAAAAATAAAAAGGAATAATTTCATATTCACAGAAGGCAGAATTATGTTTACTTCCAGACCGGTGGATGAAGTCTTATGAATATTATCTGGTAATATACAGGGCCTGTGTTTCACACAGTGGTGTACTGAGAGTTTACAGCCTGATTTATCTGCTGTGAGATGAGAGATGGGCGCATCCACACGAGGATAACAGAAGAAGAGCTGGAGGTCCACACCCACCGGGTCCCACTGCTGCAGAATTCATTTACACTCGCTCCCCTGCAACATCAACAAATATTTAATATTGCCTTGTTCGTATACTCATTAATAAGATGCGCATTCTTTCCTCTAGGTGGTTAATTTAATATAATTATAATTTAAATAACCATTTGCATACTGGATATGCAATCTACTCGCATGGCAAAAACATAATGGGTCCCAGAGAATGTGTTTATACAGCCGAGCACACAGGCCCTTCTTTAGGTTTAAATTACCCCGAGCGAACGCATGCACATTAACCATTCCTGTGCATCCGCACAGAGAGCCCCTCCACCCACTCCAGAACGCTGTGGTCTCGCTCCGAGACCCAGTCTAAG
>NC_083774.1:1639709-1649709 GCF_963514075.1 Conger conger | reverse complement strand
GGCTCTCCCATTTCAGCACCCCTCCGAGGCTAATGTACATGTGTGTATTTATGTTTCTAATTCTATTACATCAAGACTACCCTTCCTTTGAGCAGGGGCAAAAAAAAAAAACCCTGACTTTTCACAGGAACAGAAAACGTACTCTACTCGACTACGGACTGGAGTGCCTTCCATGGCCCTGACTGCACTAAACAAACTCCGGCAGAAGACGTGCGTTAAAATGAAATGAAGAAGAAAAAAAAAAAAAAAAGAACTGTTAACTGTATTATTATAAGAGATCTAAAGTTCCCAAGCACACATTACTGTACAAGGAATGCAGTCTCCTCTTCAGGAGTAAAAACACCTCTCCTGGGCGTCTGCGCGGTCCCTGCAGACGGTGGTGAAATCAGCACACACCTGGCTAATGAATACTGCCGTCCACAGAGGCCGGCCCACACTCTGAAAAAGCCCAAACGCTCCTGAAAGCAGACTCCACACCTGAGCAGGGTACAAACACTGCGCAGGGAGAGAAATGGTTGGGGAGTTTCAGCCTTTCCGCTGATCTTTAATCTACTGCTGCCCAGACTCCGAGAGTGGCCTGACCCCGTCTGGCTTCACACTAAATTAATTCCAGCAGAGCCATTTTATTTACTGGCCTGGCCTGTGCGCCTCGGACTCTTCCCCATTACCTGGGCTTCCCCAGCCAGAGGACCAGGACCCCCCGAAGCCCTGCGGAATGACTGCCAACAGAGCAGGGGGCCTTATTCCACAACGCAGGATTACTGCCTTAGCTGCACTGCTTTACACACAGTTAACCTGCTCACTCAGTAATCCTGCTTTGTGAAACAGGGCCCGGTTATCCAGCTAACTCAGTAATCCTGCTTTGTGAAACAGGGCCCGGTTATCCAGCTAACTCAGTAATCCTGCTTTGTGAAACAGGGCCCGGTTATCCAGCTAACTCAGTAATCCTGCTTTGTGAAACAGGGCCCGGTTATCCAGCTAACTCAGTAATCCTGCTTTGTGAAACAGGGCCCGGTTATCCAGCTAACTCAGTAATCCTGCTTTGTGAAACAGGGCCTGGTTATCCAGCTAACTCAGTAATCCTGCTTTGTGAAACAGGGCCCAGTTATCCAGCTAACTCAGTAATCCTGCTTTGTGAAACAGGGCCCAGTTATCCAGCTAACTCAGCAATCCTGCTTTGTGAAACAGGGCCCGGTTATCCAGCTAACACAGTAATCCTGCTTTGTGAAACAGGGCCCAGTTATCCAGCTAACTCAGTAATCCTGCTTTGTGAAACAGGGCCCAGTTATCCAGCTAACTCAGTAATCCTGCTTTGTGAAACAGGGCCCAGGTATCCAGCTAACACAGTAATCCTGCTTTGTGAAACAGGGCCTGGTTATCCAGCTAACTCAGTAATCCTGCTTTGTGAAACAGGGCCCAGGTATCCAGCTAACACAGTAATCCTGCTTTGTGAAACAGGGCCTGGTTATCCAGCTAACTCAGTAATCCTGCTTTGTGAAACAGGGCCCAGGTATCCAGCTAAGACAGTAATCCTGCTATGTGAAACAGGGCCCAGTTATCCAGCTAACTCAGTAATCCTGCTATGTGAAACAGGGCCCAGTTATCCAGCTAACTCAGCAATCCTGCTTTGTGAAACAGGGCCCAGTTATCCAGCTAACTCAGTAATCCTGCTATGTGAAACAGGGCCCAGTTATCCAGCTAACTCAGTAATCCTGCTATGTGAAACAGGGCCCAGGTATCCAGCTAACTCAGTAATCCTGCTTTGTGAAACAGGGCCCAGGTATCCAGTAATACTGGCCCCTTCGGCCTGGTAACAGACTCATCAGCCAATAGAATCGCACTGCAGTTCTTCAACTTCTCTATGCTAACAGTGCTAATGGAGATCTGCTCTGCTCACATGTTCATGAGAAACCTCAAAGTGTATTCCCAAAACACAAAACTAGAGGGTTAAAACTGACCAACCAAATGGCAAAAAATGCTTATTTTAGCTTAGTGAAGGCCATTTGTCCAACAGGGTTGCCAGATTTAGAAATAGTCAAAAAAAAAGCTCCAAGCTGGAAGCATAACCGTGAAGCAGCAGTGCATTCCTTCCATCAGTCACTCAAACTGAACATTATGTTTTCCGGTCGAGCCGGCGAACCGGATCTGTACAAATAATTTGAAAACTGGAGCTTCTGGTAAAAAAACCGGACGTCTGGAAACCGAATTGTCGACTGGCTTCACTTAAGAGACCGGCGATGGCACCTGAAGAAGCAGCACACTGGACCACAGAAGCCTGCAGTGCATAAGTATCTGCTATGGGCTGTACTAGCGATAGCAACTCTCTTGTTAACTCTCATAGCAAGAGACTTGGTGAGATTGTGCTCACAATTGAGAATTCTGGGGTAACTGGTGCCATTCTGCCAGAACAGTATATTTGTTTAAGGAGGTCTAAAAGTTCATGATTGCTAAGTTTCAGAGACTGTGAGGCAATGTGTGTCCGCCAACCTACAAGGGAATGTGTGTGTGTGTGTGTGTGTGTGTGTGTGTGTGTGTGTGTGTGTGTGTGTGCTGCACATGTGACAGAGCAGGCCAATAAGAAGCCTGCAGCCCTGCTTTGTAACATGCTTATTAAATGTTCCTTTGCAGGAAAATGAACCAGATGGGAAAAAAAAAAAAAAAAAAGAATTAGTCACAGCAATCAATTCTTGTTCGTCTCTTTGAACTGGCGACACTTGGAGACATGTCTGTACAAACTTTGGGGTTGTAGTTGGCAGGCAAAACACTCTCCGCTGCTACACAATTACCCTCAGTAAGCTTTTCTTTCAGCCTCTTTTCAACCAGGACTAAATTTATAGCTCTAATTACAAAGTTTAAAAAAATCAGTTGCTGACTTGCAGCTGAGATTTTGGAATAATGACATAATGGCGGCCATCTTTAATGGAGGCCTTTGGGACACGGTCGTGAGGAACTCCCCCCCCACCCCCCGAAACCCGGCCTTCGCCGGACAGCGAGGGGACATCCCGCGTGCTCCACACACTGACCCACAATACACCGAGGCGGCGGGGGGAATCAGGGCTTCACAGGATCTGACTTTCTGCTGTACGGCACAACGGCTCAAGGACTCGGTAAAGTCCTTTCACCCGGGCAGCGCTGCGGCGGAAAGGCCTTGCTTCACAGCGCAGTCCTTCACAGGAACCCGCACAAGAGCCGCACGCTCAAGAGCCCGTATCGCCAACCTCGCCGCGCGACTTAAAAAGCGCCTTCGCCTGAGGTCACTCTTTCAGAAGCGACCGGCTGAGGGCTTCTCTTCCTCCGCTCTTCACGCTGAAGTGTATTGATCTAACTGCACTTCAGTTAACCGTTCACACGTCTATTGAGCTCCCACACCTCTGTGTGAGCACCAGGAGCGGCGGTCACTGAAAGAACAGGCAGGCCGCCCGTCACGCTGAAAGGGAGCTGAAGTCTGAGGCGAGAGAGAGAGGGAGGTGGGGGGGAGCAGGAGTCCTGCGTTCCTGTGCAGTCTGAAGTGCCAATGTGCTCTCTCTCTCTCGCTCTGACTCTCTCTCGCTCTGACTCTCTCTCGCTCTGACTCTCACGCTCTGACTCTCTCCCTCTCTCTCGCTCACTCTGACTCTCTCTCTGACTCTCTCACGCTCTGACTCTTTATCTCTCTGACTCTCCCTCACTCTGACTCTCCCTCACTCTGACTCTCCCTCACTCTGACTCTCCCTCACTCTGACTCTCTCACGCTCTGACTCTCTCTCTCTCTCTCCCTCACTCTGACTCTCCCTCACTCTGACTCTCTCACGCTCTGACTCTCTCTCTCTCTCGCTCACTCTGACTCTTTCTCTCTGACTCTCTCGCTCACTCTGACTCTCTCCCTCTCTCTCCCTCACTCTGACTCTCTCACGCTCTGACTCTCTCGCTCACTCTGACTCTCTCCCTCTCTCTCCCTCACTCTGACTCTCTCACGCTCTGACTCTCTCTCTCCCTCTCTCTGACTCTCTCTCTCACTCTGACTCTCTCCCTCACTCTGACTCTCTCACGCTCTGACTCTCTCCCTCTCTCTCCCTCACTCTGACTCTCTCACGCTCTGACTCTCTCTCTCCCTCTCTCTCCCTCACTCTGACTCTCTCTCTCACTCGGACTCTCTCCCTCACTCTGACTCTCTCACGCTCTGACTCTCTCCCTCTCTCTCCCTCACTCTCTGTCTCTCTCTCTCTCTCTGACTCTGGCTCTCTAACTCTAACTCTGACTCTCTCCCTCTCTCTCCCTCACTCTGACTCTCTCACGCTCTGACTCTCTCACGCTCTGACTCTCTCACGCTCTGACTCTCTCGCTCACTCTGACTCTCTCTCTCTGACTCTCTCTGACTCTCTCACGCTCTGACTCTCTCACGCTCTGACTCTCTCCCTCTCTCTCCCTCACTCTCTGTCTCTCTCTCTCTCTCTGACTCTGGCTCTCTAACTAACTCTGACTCTCTCCCTCACTCTGACTCTCTCACGCTCTGACTCTCTCACGCTCTGACTCTCTCGCTCACTCTGACTCTCTCTCTCTGACTCTCTCTGACTCTCTCACGCTCTGACTCTCTCACGCTCTGACTCTCTCACGCTCTGACTCTCTCACGCTCTGACTCTCTCATGCTCTGACACTCTCACGCTCTGACTCTCTCCCTCTCTCTCGCTCACTCTGACTCTTTCTCTCTGTCCCTCTCTCTCACGCGCTGACTCTCTCACACTGACTCTCAGGGGCAACATAATGAACTGCACGAGGTTCAGAAGGGCAGGTTTGCCCCGCCAGGGCAGCAGGCAGGGAGACAGGTGGCAGCTCTGCCAGAAATGAGTGTAAGAGGGAGATGAAGAGCAAGCAGGTGTTTACTGACAGCACCACGGGGCCCTGAGTGGGCAGAGTATGGACAGACAAACCTCCATTTTACCAGGACAAAGGGACTGCATTCTGTTACTAGGCCGATGTCACTAAAAGTGCTAAATGTCTCTTTTGGCAACTTTGGAGAAAGTAGTATTAACATCCCATGGCTGGCATATTAGGATATTTGTTTTGCACACAATAAAGAAAATATATATATATTAGCATGTGCTAGAAGAGTCTGTATGCTCACTGAAGATATAAAGGAGGGAGGATTCTGCCTGTTTCATTATTTAGAATGCCTTATTTTACACTAGCCTACGGAACATGAGATTAAAAAAACCTGCCCTTCAAAGGGTTAAAGAATTTATTTGACTTTAAAATTCTAAGTCAGCGTTCTAGAACTCCACTGCTTTACAGTTTCACTGGCAGTGGCCTTAGAATGTTCAGTTCCGAACACTCTGATGGCATAATGCTGATCCCGCACCCGAACGGGTGAAAGGAAAAGTGAAGTGTATTTCCTCCAGGCTGCTCCAGGCGGGCGTGACCTCGAGCAGCCCGGCGCACGGCTGAGACAGGCGGGGGAAGGAGCCCGACCGCTCCCGATCTCACCGAGTGTGGGGGCGAGGGCGGCCATGTTGGGGTCCAGGTGGTAGCCGCCCAGCAGGTACTGGGCGTCCGCGCCGGCGGGGTCCATCTTGAGGCCCGGCGGCAGGCTCATGTTCTGGGTCAGGTAGTACTGGTACAGCTCGGCCTCGGAGGGCGAGGGCAGGCCCAGGCCCAGCCGGCCGTGCTGCATCTGCGTGACGTTCTGCTGCAGCAGCACCATGTTGTGCATGTGCTTCTCGCTGGTCATGTGGATGCGCAGGTTCCGCGCCACGTTGGTCTCGTAGTCGCACACCTCGCACCGCCACGTGGGCTTGCTTTTTGGCTTGGTGGGGGAGGGCGCCCCGCAGGCCCCGCCCGCGTGGGGGCGGACTGGGCCGGGTGGTGGTGTTGGTGTTGGTGTTGGTGGTGTTGTGTTGGTGGTGGGCGGAGGCCTGCGTCGCCGAGGGAACGGGCACCACGCTGACGCTGCTGGGCGCGTGCCCGAACACCTGCTCGCCGGCGGGGGCCAGGGAGTTGCCGTTCTGCAGCGTCTGCATGTTGTTGAGGTGCTTGTCCGACTGCATGTGGATGCTGAGGTTGCCCTTGGTGGTGGTGGGAGTAGTTGCACACCTCGCAGCGGAAGGGCTTGTAGCCGCAGGTGTAGCTCTCGCCGCGGGCCAGGCGCGGGTGGCTCTGCCCGCTGCTGCAGAAGGAGCAGGACCCGCCCGAGTCCGGGTGCTTCTCCTTCATGTGGGCCTCCAGCGTCTGCTGGTACTTGTAGTGCCAGTTGCACTTGGGGCACTTGAGCGTCTTGCAGGAGTTGCGCGAGTGCATCATGGTCATGTGGCCGCCGAGCGAGCGGGAGGAGCCCAGGACCGTGTCGCACTTGGGGCACTCCACCCCGCTGCCGCCCAGGCCGCCGTGGCTCTGCGGGCACTCCCCGGCGCCCGCCAGGTCGCAGGGCGCCCCCGGGTGGGAGTGGCCGTGGGCGTGGGGCGAGGGGTGCAGGTGGTGGTGGTGGTGCAGGTGGTGGAGGTGGTGATGGTGCAGGAGGGCCCCGCCGTCGTCGTCCCCCTCAGCCGGGCCTTCATTTGGTTCAGAGCTGTGGCACTATCTCGATTGGCACTTTCGTCTGCAGCGGCGGGGTCGGCGGGGGCCGGGGGGGGGAGGAGGGCGGGCGGCGGGCGGGCAGGCCGCGGGGTCGTCCTCGGCCCCTCTGCCGGAGGGGGCCGGCGTCGCCACGGGGAGGCCGGGCCCCTGGCAGTTAAAGCTGGGAGGGGGCTCGGAGGCCCGCCCCCCGCCGTCCGGCCCCGCCGCCCTGACGGACGCGGAGGAGCAGGAAGCGGAGGCGGAGAGCAGGAAGCGGAGGCAGAGGAACAGGAAGCGGAGGCGGGGGCTTTGCTGTTGTGCGTGGGGCTTGCCGCAGGGGGGCAGGAAGAAGGCCGGAGAGCGCTACTAGGCATTAATAAAGGAGATTTGGAAATGCTTTGGTTTGAGACAGCGGGTCCCCCCCTCCTCAGCACCGACACAGGCCGCTGCAGCACCTCCGTCCTCTTCCTCATCCTCCTCTTCCTCTAACAGTTCCTCCTCCTCCTCCTCCGAGCCCGCCTCCGAGCCAGGGAGGAGCTCCTGGCCCGGCCGGGCCTCCCGCTCGGCGCCGTCCGCCCCCCGGCGGGTCCCGGGCCCCTCTGCTCTCCCTCCCTGCTCAGGCCGGGTGCTGGAGTCTTTGGCGGGGCCGGGGGCTGAGGTAAGCGAGGGCGGCCTGGGGCTGCCGAGGGCGCCCAGCGAGAGCAGGGAGCCCAAGGCCACGGGCGGGGCCAGCGACTCCGAGTCCTTATTGAGGAGCGCCCCGCTGCCCGGCTCCAGGTGCACCCCGCTGAAGGTACCGTAGAAACTCTGCCCCGACCGGAGCGGCACCATAGAGGGCGCGGGCGCGCCGGAGCTCTTGTTTTTGGTTCCAGGAAGCTGACGAGGGGCTCCTTGTCCTTGCCGATGCCCTGGATGATGGCGGACGCGTGCTTGTGGCCGAGGAGACGGCGCTCCTCCTCGCTCAGCGTCATGCGGTGGTCGTGCACGGCGTGCGTGGCGAAGGAGCGCGCGTAGCCGAAGGACAGCTTGCACAGGAAACACATGAGGATGGGCTTGCCCTTGCCGTACAGGGCCAGCCCGTCGAATTTGGAGAAATCCACGTTGTTGGGAACATCTTTGGATACGCAGGACTTCTTGGCAGACCCGTCGCTGTTCAGGTACTCCGTGTTGCTCTTGTGCCGCACGTCGAAGACGCGGAAGCTGTGCAGGACGGGGCTGAGGCCCGCCAGGGTTGAGGTATTGGGAAGCCTTGGTCTGACGGGCCGAACCACTTCCCGAACGACGAGGCTATGTGGAACGTGTTGATGATCTGAGGGTAGACCGAGGGAGGGGCCCCGGCGGGGTCGCCCGGCTTCCCCGTGCTGGGGAGGGAGTTTGTGGGGAGCAGGCCAGGTCCCGCGCCCCCACCACTTTGGATCAGCTGGCTGAGGCTTTCCACAACGTAGGCCGAGCCGTCGGGCTGGTAGACTATCTCTCCGGCCAGGTTCTCCACGTCGCTGGTCTCCTCCTCTTCCTCCTCCTCCTCCTCTCCTTCCTCGCTCCCGCTCTCCGCGCCCCCCTCCGCAGGAGCGTGGGCATGGCCCCCCCGCCCGGGGCCAGGGGCCCCCCGGGGAAGGGCTGCAGACTCGGGAAGCAGCCGTCCATCTCCATTTCATCCAAGTCGTCCAAATCTTCATCCTCCTCCTCTTCCTCCTCGTCCCCGCAGCTCCCGCCTCCTTCCTCCTCCTCCTCCTCCTCTTCCGGCCCCTTCCTATTGGCCGCCGCCGCCCGGGGGCGGGGCTGCCGTCGGCGGGGGCGGAGGGCGGGGTGCGCGCGGCGCGCGGGGGCTGGTCTCTCACGCCCTCGCGGGCCACGCCCGGGCCCTGGAGCTGGGAGGGGTAGGGCGCGGACAGGGACAGGGGCTCGAGGGACGGGGCCGGGCTGCTGGGGGGGACCTGCACGTTGGAGTGATCGTTCCAGGGCTGCGGGGGGCGCTGCGGGGGGCGCTGCGGGGAGGCGGCGGCGGCGGTGAGCCCATCGTCGGTCCCAGAAACGGCGGGAGAATCACAGCTTTCCATGCTGATGCCTACATGAGGCGTTCATCGCATCCAGGCCTGGAGGGAGGGAGGGAGGGAGGAGAGGGAGGGAGGAGAGGGAGGGAGGGAGAAGAGGGGGAGGGAGGGAGGAGAGAGAGGGGTTAGAGTAACTCAGCGGAACTTCAAGTTACGAAAACAGCAGATCACCCAATATTCTTCAAGTTTAAATCACGACGTACGAGAGGTTATGGAGCCATTTAATGGGTTCGGGTGCATTTTCAAACGATAGTCAGCACTTTGACTTTAACCAGTCACCGATGAACTTGGAATCAAAACGGACTACAGATATGTTGAGGAAAACAGCTAATGCATGCTGCAGTAAGAGGCACACTAACTGAGTGCGAGAGGATCTAATCGAGGACACACCGGGGTGAATGAAAGCTGAATACGCCATGCTGAATATTACATGAGTGAAGTTTACGGCACTGTGCTGGGCTCAGCCCCAACTCATTAACACATTCGCTGCCTCTGCCTGATTTATTCCCCCCATTTACCTAGCGATGCAAATGTCAGGTGCAATCGCGTGCTACATCTCCCCCAGCACTTATTCTACAGCAGCAGACAGCGCAGGACAGGAAGGACTGACAGTATCCACCTCTGTGCAGCGTGCCAAGTGTGAGATCTAATCAGGAAAATGACAGAGTGCTCATTACTTTAAATGATGTGCTTAAAACAATACCACAGACGAGTGCTAATAAGCCATATTAGATTCATCTTCAGGCCATATCAGGAATGATCATATTTCATCTTCACCTTGCAAACGACACTCTCATCTTACATTTTCTGAACAGGCCACATATATTTTTAAATAAATGTCCAGCTGACGGAAGAAAAGTATTATCGCGTAACTCATTTGGAGTTGGACGGAGGCGCGTAGCAGCGTAGGGAACATCTACGTGATTCTGAAGATCGTACAGAACGTTCGCTCAGATAAGTGCCGATGTTTTTTACTGCACCACTTATTGCTCTTCTGCTCCACATCTATGCATGTTAAATATGCAGGGAATAAATTAATGCCATTAAACCACCCCCCCGCCCCCCGCCCTTCCCCAAGTCTGACTGTACGCGTTCCTCACCGCTGTTTGTACGTGCGTATAAACACACAACCGCAGCAGAGAGAGAGAGAGAGAGAGAGAGAGAGAGAGAGAGAGAGAGAGAGAGAGAGAGAGGAGAGAGAGAGAGAGAGAGAGAGAGAGAGAGAGAGAGAGAGAGAGAGAGAGAGAGAGAGAGAGAGAGAGAGAGAGAGAGAGAGAGAGAGAGAGAGAGAGAGAGAGAGAGAGAGAGAGAGAGAGAGAGAGAGAGAGAGAGAGAGAGAGAGAGAGAGAGAGAGAGAGAGAGAGATAACCCCACCATCCAAAAACACTGCAGCTGGGCCAGGGGCTCGAATGCAGCTGTGTTTG
>NC_083774.1:1638403-1639509 GCF_963514075.1 Conger conger | reverse complement strand
CAAGGAGATTCACTCATTAATTCACTCATTCAGTCATTCAGTCATTCACTCATTCATAATCCAACAACGGCTTTCACTTCCTCACTCATTACATTACAGTTATTTAGCTAATGCTTTTATCCAAAGTGTCTTACAGTTGATTAAATGAAGCATGGGCCAATCCCCCCCCCCCCCCCAGAGCTGTGTGGGGTTAAGGGCCTTGCTCAAGGGCCCAACAGCTGTACAGATCTTATCGTGGCTACACCGGGGTTTGAACCACCAACCTTCCCGGTCCCAGTCGTGCACCTTAGCCAGGATGCTACAGGCTAATATCAGTGCTAAGAGCCAGGACGGGTGAGGACCAGAGAACGGCACAGAGACCCCGGGTCCACCGCTGCCTCTCCCCGTGATCTCCCCTCCTCCCTGCGGCTCAGAGCCGACAGCGCAACGCTCGCGCTCCTGCTCCTACTTCAGGAGGCAAAAAGTCAACTCAGGTCGATGGCACTCAGCCCGTAAACACGGCTTCCCGTAAAATCAATGATCTTCAGCTCCAGCTATCAGTCTGTGGAACAGAAATAGCTGTGGCTCTGAGGGGGGGCGGCGGGGGGCGGGGGGGTCGGAGCAGCCAGGCTGGGAGCGCAGGATTGAGATAGCGAGGCGATCAGGGGCGCAGAGGCCTCATGACTGCTAAAGCCACCGGGTCCCTGTGCTGCACTACAACTCCCAGAATCCCTTTCTGGGACAGGGGAGGGTCAGCAGGGTCACCGCGCTGTTTGTTCCATTTAGTAATGATACGGTTGCTTAGTAGTAATTATGTTTCCCGCGGCAAATGTTCCAAGGGCCAATCTTACAGATATGCCCCATAGGATTGACTGAAATACAGATTTCTACAGTAAACTGGCCTTCCCCTATAGACTGGCCAGAGGGAGAGGACACTTTTGTGTCAAAAGTGAACTATCACTTTTGAATTTAAGCAAACAATAATACATTCATATAGCCACTGCTTTCTTTGTCAGGACTTTGTAATCCTATCAGGTTCTGCCTTCTGCAGTTGAAACAGGTCTATTAAGTCAATCAAATGCTCCCCCCCCCCCCTCCTCTACATAAGGGATAACATAACCTAGTCC
>NC_083774.1:1623403-1633403 GCF_963514075.1 Conger conger | reverse complement strand
CACGCTCCTGTGAGCTACAGCGAGGCCTCCACACCTCCTGTGAGCTACAGCGAGGCCTCCACACCTCCTGTGAGCTACAGCGAGGCCTCCACACCTCCTGTGAGCTACAGCGAGGCCTCCACACCTCCTGTGAGCTACAGCGAGGCCTCCACACCTCCTGTGAGCTACAGCGAGGCCTCCACGCTCCTGTGAGCTACAGCGAGGCCTCCACGCTCCTGTGAGCTACAGCGCGGCCTCCACACCTCCTGTGAGCTACAGCGAGGCCTCCACGCCTCCTGTGAGCTACAGCGAGGAGGCACTGCGAGGGGGGGGGGGGAGGAGCGAGCACAAAGAGAAAACAAATTGTTACGCGAGTAACAAGGTGGCCCCGGGGCCGATCTGCAGAGACGCCTCTCTGCGCCGCTCCGGAGCACGAGACTTCAAAAGGCATTTCCGTCTCGCGCTGCGCCCGTCTGCGGGAGGAGCGCTACAAACACCAGGGCACGCTCGACTCCTCGCTCCAGGAAAATCGCAATTATGCAAAGCAGGGGAGACGGAACATTGTGCTCATTATAACAAAGCCAAGTTTTTTTTTGGTTCTGTTTGTTTAAAAACCGCCGAAGTTTCCCAGGCGTTCCCCCCCCCCCCTCCCCCGCCGCGGCCGGGCCCCAGACGCCCTGGAAGAGCGGCCATTTCACTCTGCCAACTCACATTCAGATCTAACCGCCGACAGCCTGTTTGTCAAATGTAGCGACAGGCAGACATAATCAGCACATCGGCATAATTCAGCGACAGATCGAGCCGACGGACGAGGCGCTCCAGGCCGGGCGGGTCTCTCAGGCCGGCGTGCGTCTCAGGACCGCGACCCTGTCGGGCCGGTCGTGGGGCTGAAGGCTGATCGCCACCAGATTTCATCAGGGAGCAGATTCCTGGGGGCTTGTGGGATACAGACACACGAGCACGGCTTCTCATTGGCCGCGCCAGGGACTGAGTGAAGACACGATGTTATCCACCTTGGGAACCGATCCAGGCGGCCAAAGCCGCTAGCAGACCAGCGGACAGACTGGCATTGTGAGGCGCGCCAAGGCGTACCGCGCTGAAATGCAGCCGGGGACCGAGACGTGTTCACAGACCCCGCGCTGAAACAGCCGGGGACCGAGACGTGTTCACAGACCCCGCGCTTCAGGAGACGAGTTGTGAGGAGAGGGGAAAATGCAGTCTGATGTTATTCAAAAACTCCTGGAAGCAGTGGTCTGAAGGAGCGCCTCACTATCTCTTCAGGCGAGAGACAGACAGGCCCAGGCCGATTGAGGGGGGGCCGTCCCTGTCTGTCTCAGCCCGGACCAGGGGTGTCAGACTCCGGTCCTGGAGGGCCGCCGTGTCTGCTGGTCTATGGTAGCGCCCTGGTTTAACTTCAACCCATAGCGTCAGTGATTGGCCAGACGGTCTGCACACGTGCCTCCCAGGGAAAGGGAGAGTGAAGAAGCAGGGCTCGAGGGCTGCTGAGGAACAGAGGCCTCGGCCTTGATGAAAGGGTCACGTGGCCTTGCCCTCCGCCCTCCTCCCCCCTCCCTCCTCCCCCCTCCCCCCTCCCTCCTCCCTGCAGCCACATTCAGGCCGTGGAGCGGGGCACACATTTGGCCCGTGTAGCGGGGCACCTGTTTGATATAAATCAGACCACAGCCCCTGTGTTTGTGAAGTCAGGCGTTAAGCATGACTGGGGCTGTGAAAGTTCAGATCACGCAGACCGCAACACGCAGCTGAACCTCTGCGAACCAGACCGCCTCCCGAATGGGCCCCGGCCCTCTTATCTCCCCCCGCGCAGCGGGCCGGACGGGGAGCCGCGCACATCTGGCCCACAGCTGGCCGGCGCTGAGCGACTGCGATCGGGAGCGAGACCGCAAACATCCGCCATCTTGGAGGAGTCTGCAGGGCCGCCGATCTCTCCACCGCAGGGGGGGGGACTCCGTTCCGAATGTCTGCAACCGGGTGACCGCCGCGGGCAAACCCGCGAACGGCAACCGAACAGCGGAGTGGGAGAGCGAGAGGTACACGGCGTCGAGAGCGAGAGATAGCGGCAGAAGCCAAAAAGAAAAAGTCGGTCACGTGACGTGGCGGCCTCGGGGCAGAGGTCAGAGCGCTCGAAGAGAACGGACACATTCCTCAGAGCTTCCACACGCCTCTCCACAACGGCAGCGAGCTCCTCCCCTCTCCTCCTGTGCGCCCTCCAGAGTGCCCCTTCCCCAGGACCCCACGGTCAAACACCGGGGAAAGATGTTTCCAATCTGAACCTCGCGTACGGCAGCAGGGGGTAAGGCTCCTCAGATGAAGAGGTAGGCAGGGGAGCAAAAGAAAACATCATCTGCAAAGGATTTATTCAAAGGCGACCTCAGACAGGAATGCGTAAAGATGGGTTTACTCAAAAGCTACCTCAGACAGAGGACCATGTAAAGATGGTTTACTCAAAGTCTACCTCAAACAGGAATGCGTAAAGACAATTTACTGAAAGGCTACCTCAGACAGGCCTAGTGCAGGCCTAGCTCAGGCTTAGTTCCACGATGCGCGCTGATTCTGGGCTGGGTGGACAGGCCGGCATGGCAGAGGGGGAGAATGGGAGCTGACACTGGCACCAGAGCTGTACACAGCCCAGCTGCAATTTACATTTCTGGGTAATTACTGGCAGGATCAGGGGGGCCCGGACGGGTGAAAGATGTGTCTCATTGGAAGCCAGTTTATGGAGCGAGGCCAGGCAGATTAGATTAGGGGAGATGCCATCTCAAGTACTGTCCTTCCAAGGCCGAGATCACACAGCCCACATGCCTGTGAAGGCCTGCCTGATCCCTCAGGGGCCCCCTGGAACCAGGGGCACGAACCGCCCAACACCCCTGCCAAGCACACACCAAACCAAACAAACCGCTCAGTAATTACACTCGGCCGACCAGAGGGAGGAAGCCGTGCCATTGGTCCCGGGACAGAGCGGCTCTGGTGGTAATGAGCGAGGCGGCGGCACGGAAGAGCCGTCTGTTTGATGGTGCCCGAGAACAGCTGATGTCATGACAATAAGGGCCTGAGCCACAGTGACTGCCGCAGCGTGGGCGCTGAGTCAGCATGACACGGGCAGGGCTGGCGATTGGGGCACGTGAGCAGACTGCCCCCGCAGATGACCTTCATGTCAACCCGAAAGCAAACTTCCTGCGCTGTTCCTGCACTGCGCGCCTCTCCTCAGCAGAAGAGCGGTTACCACACGTCTGGTGGAGGTGGCAGGCCACGGGGGGGGGGGGGGCTGAGAGAGGGGCATGATGGGAAGGGTGACGCGACGCAGCGGAATCTGGGGGAATTCCACGCGACGGAGAAGCCGTTGAATCCGCGGAGAGCCGGGCGGAACCTCGAAGCCGCGTGTTGAACGCACGTTTAATTAATGATGTCATTGTTTTGACGTTGAGAGCGCATGCCAGCGAGTAAGATAAACAAGCCCCCGCGCTCTGGAACACGAGAGGAAACGGTAGCCCGTGGAATAACATCCACAGCGCTCAGAGTCCTCACCTCCTCACCTCCAGCCCCTCGGAGTCCCTGGGACACAGAGCAGAGCAGAGTGAGGGACACAGAGCAGAGCAGAGTGAGGGACACAGAGCAGAGCAGAGTGAGGGACACAGAGCAGAGCAGAGTGAGGGACACAGAGCAGAGCAGAGTGTGGGACACAGAGCAGAGTGAGGGACACAGAGCAGAGCAGAGTGAGGGACACAGAGCAGAGCAGAGTGAGGGACACAGAGCAGAGCAGAGCGAGGGACACAGAGCAGAGTGAGGGACACAGAGCAGAGCAGAGTGAGGGACACAGAGCAGAGCAGAGTGAGGGACACAGAGCAGAGCAGAGTGAGGGACACAGAGCAGAGCAGAGTGAGGGACACAGAGCAGAGCAGAGTGAGGGACACAGAGCAGAGTGTGGGACACAGAGCAGAGCAGAGTGTGGGACACAGAGCAGAGCAGAGTGTGGGACACAGAGCAGAGTGTGGGACACAAAGCAGAGTGAGGGACACAGAGCAGAGTGAGGGACACAGAGCAGAGCAGAGCAGAGTGAGGGACACAGAGCAGAGCAGAGTGAGGGACACAGAGCAGAGCAGAGTGAGGGACACAGAGCAGAGTGAGGGACACAGAGCAGAGCAGAGTGAGGGACACAGAGCAGAGCAGAGTGAGGGACACAGAGCAGAGCAGAGTGAGGGACACAGAGCAGAGTGAGGGACACAGAGCAGAGCAGAGCGTGGGACACAGAGCAGAGTGAGGGACACAGAGCAGAGAGAGGGACACAGAGTGTGTGTTGCAGAGCCAGCAGGGCGGAGGGAACCGGGCCAGATGAAGCACAACGCTGTGAATGGAATTCCTCTCCGTTTCTGGGAGTTTTCCCAGCAGAACAGAGTGGAGTGTGTGAGAGGTGAGGCACATGCCCAGAGGACATGGGAATAAAGCCACGTGTAGACGCGCACACGCACACGCACACTCACAAGCACACTCACAAGCACACTCACAAGCACACTCACCCCTGCAAACAAGTGAACCAGCAGGTGAGCAGTGCATTATGAGCAGCTGATAAACTGGTTTCTCGCACAAAGTTCACAGGTTTTGTGCCGCCGAGACGGCAGAAATCACAGACACTGAAACGACACGCTGCACGGGGCCTGGAGGTATGTGCACGGTGACTGCGTTTGCTAGGGGGCAGATAGACAGATGTAGCAGAGCTGCTTTTGGGGCGTGGGGGTGGACTATTGTTTCAGCTGCACAGCCAATCCTGCATTGTTCTCGTTGGTCAGGAGCGCGGTCGTGCCACGTCATCAGAAGCCCCCCCCCGGGCTTAACCCTGGACACGTGAAGGGCAGAGCAAGCCCCCACAGCAGCCCTGGGACTGGGGGGGAGCAGTGCAGCACCAGGGCCAGGGAGCTACCAACTCAGAGCACACAGGCTCCACACCCGGCTGATCGATGTACAAGGCACTTCAATTTCTTCAGTCCGCAGTACGCCCAGCTGACGGACACTGTAACGTAACGAAAGCAGCATGCCTCACACTCAGGACAACAGCGCGTGCGAAATGGCCAAAATGTAAAAATGACTCCTCAGAAAACCACTGAACCGAGATGGGACTGAGATATCGGCGGTTGTGAGTTTGCGAGAGAACTTCAATCCCGAGTCACTCACTGGGCAGAAAACCCTTCTCCCAAAAAGCAGCTCAGAAATCCCACCTGCGTCTCCTCTCACGTGGAGGAGCGGAGGAGGCCTCCCGGGCCGTGTTGAGGGCCGGGACGCGGGAAGGCGGGGACTCTGACTGAAGTGCAGGTCCTCAGAGTGCAGGGAGCTGCTCTGTGCAGCCCGGCTCACAGATTATATCTGACAGATGCGTTCGCCGTGTAAGATGAGAGGATAACTAATTAGCAGAGAGCCCACAATTGGGAATCCTAATTACACTGGACTCCAATATGTCAGGTGTCCCTCTGTGTGTGTGTGTGTGTGTGTGTGTGTGTGTCTGGATGTGTGTGCTTGTGTGTGTGTGAGTGTGTGAGAGTGTGTGTGGATGTTTGTGTGCATGTGGGTCTGTGTGTGTGTCTGTGTGTGTGTCTGTGTGTGTGTGTGTGTGTGTGTGTGTGTGTGTGTGTCTGTGTGTGTGTGAGAGTGTGTGTGTGTGTGTGTGAGTGTGTGAGTGTGTGAGTGTGTGTGTGTGTGTGTGTGTGTGTCTGTGTGTGGATGTGAGTGTGTGAGTGTGTGTGCGAGTGTGCGTGTGTGTGCATGCAGGGATGGAAGAGAACAAAGACAAGTGGTCCAAAACCAAGCGCACAGGAAGACCGCTGGATGGCAGCTGAAACCACAGGAGGGCAAAGCTGGTTACCCTCCACCTGTCCGTCTGCAAGCCCTTTCTGAACCTGCCTCAGCACGTTTGACTAGTTTGCATAATTCAAACAGATACTCAAATCAATATGTTCACAGCTCACCTATGGCAAAATTACCTAATGAAGGTTAGACTTTAATTGGGGCCGAGGCCAGCTTTCTGCAGAGACATCAAAACAGCGGAGCCTTTCCCAGGGAGGTGTAGCAGCGAATCGCACCGTTCCTCATTACGCCGCCAGGCTCCCGCTCGTCTTGATCACGCCTGCTTTTCCGTTTGATGGTTTCTAGTCAATTTAAGCTAGCTAAGCTCTCTCCCTGCCGGAGGGAACACGGAGACAGATGTTTTCAGCTCTTCAGTCGTTGTGTTGTTCCTGAGGTGTTAAGAGCGATGAACACTTCCTCTTACAGTCCAGCCCACGTACTCGTCTGCCGTTCCTAAACAGCCGTGCGGTCGCGGATATGCAAAACCGCGCTTTACATGGATAAGGGGCAGGGGAGCGTTGACTCATCTCCACCACCGCTGGCATTCAGCACATACCGGACTGGAGCGGCCATTTCACAACACAACACTCAGCTAGGCATGCTCCTCTGAAGCCCATTGCACTGGTGTATTCTTACAACATGACTCTGAGCTACTGGTGAAACAATGAGAACTCCAAAGCACAGAGTGACATATGTCCAGAACAAAGGGAGAGAAAGAGAGGAGAGAGAGGGAGTAAGAGGGAGGGAGAGAGGGAGTGAGAGAGGGAGGGAGAGAGAGATAGGGTGGGAGAGAGGGGGAGAGCGAGATAGGGTGGGAGAGAGGGGGAGAGCGAGAGAGGGAGGGAGGGAGAGAAAGAGAGTGAGAGGGAGAGAGAGGGAGAGGGAGAGAGGGAGAGAGAAAGAAAGGGAGAGAGGTGAGAGGGAGGGAGGGAGAGAGGGAGAGAGAGGTAGGGAGAAAGAGAGGCAGAGAGATGGGGGAGAGAGAGAGACGGATGGAGGGAGGGGGAAGGAGAGAGAGCGAGAGATAGAGAGGAGAGAGAGAAGGAGGGAGCAAGAGAGAGATAAGAGACCGGTAAGAGGCACTAGTGGCAGGAGGAACACCTGTTGGAGTGTCACATGATGATTATTTGTATAATAGCAGGGTTGAGGAGTGACGGTGCATTCTTCGGCTGGTATGTGGAGCAGCCCACAAGCCGGTCACCCTGCCACTTAACGAGGAAGAAACACCGGAGCTCCAACACACCACACGCAATGCACAAATACAGGAGAATTCTGGTGATGCTTCAGCCAAAGAGTCCAAGTAAATTTTGTAATGAGAGGCGAACTCACTGAAAATGTCTAAATCATGATCACATCCAAATATAGGGCTCGCAGTAATCTCTCAGCGTGTATAAACCAGGCTTAGCCCAGGAGAATACAGAGAGCCGTATGAAAGTCCATCAATAAACACAGGCGATATGAAGATCTACAGTAGCTCAGAGAAGATCCGAATTCAAAAGAGAAAGTTCTGGCCTTCAACTCCCCCCTTTGAAGAAGACGAGAGCCTCCACTTCAAACAGCGGACACGAAAATGCCCAAGAGGCTTTCTCCCCTTTCCTAAGTGTATTTTACTTACTTAAAAAAAAAAAAAAAACCTAAACATATCACTGATATAAAAAGGCAGAGGAAAGAGGGTTTGATGATGGTACATCTGTAGGTGGATCTCAGATCTTCTCCACTCGCACCATTAGAGTGGACCTCAAACACACGAGTACCCCCTTCCCTCCTCGCTGCCCATGGAAATCTCGACCCACAAAATGAACAAGGAGCACGGTAGCAGACAGGGAAGAGGGCTAGCGTGCAGACAATCATTAACAGAAGTTGTTTTGCATGCTTCCTGTGTCTGTCTGGGAGAGACAATGCGTCCCCAAGCCAACACACAGAGCGCTGACAACGTTCCTGAAAGGTTCCGTTAACGTTGCAACACTGCGGCAACACAGCAGCAGCGTTGTGAGTGTGGGTTCTGTGCTAGCCGGGACCGGGGATGTGACATAGCTGACATATTCAAAGAGGGAGAGAGAGGCCGTGCCAACTCCAGTGGCAGTTTTATATGCCTGTTAGCTACAGGCTAAACACTGTGCCTACATCGGGTTCACATTACAGCAGGGCTTTCCACTGCGTTCACACGCTTCAGAGAAAGCTGGAGTGCGGATGCGCTCTGTATCGATTTCCCATGTTTTTGGTGTAATTTGGTAAAGATCAATTAGCAGCCCGCCCCCCCTCCCCCCCCGGTCCATTCCCCTGACCCCCCAACCCGCAGATTCACCCTGAGGACACGGGGCAGGACACGGCCCGTTAATAACCCAGCGGCCAAATCTGAGCCCCCGTCTCCACGGTGACGCGGGCAGCCATTAGCTACCCGAGCCGGCAGCCCCGCCCGAGGGTCAGGCCCTCTCCACCGCCGCGGGGGTCAAAGCCACATAACTCTCCCCTCAGGCGGGGTCAGCGTGCTCTCCACCGCCACCGAAGTTCACGGCAATACGATGAAGTAATCAATTCTGCTGAGGGTCGCGCTCGATAACACATCCCGGCCATCAGGGGTCAGCACCTCGGCCAGGAGGAGCTCTGCGCTCTCATTCTCACCGAGCACGGCATCAGGCTGACAAATATCCAACAGTTTTATTTCTTTTAAAAGGAACGCGTTAGGTTGACGCTTTCTCACGGGACAGTAGTGAGTGTGTGTGTTTTTAATATCAAAATAATATAATTACAATCCAATGACATGCAACACCACCCTGGCACGGCTGCCATTCAAACGGAGCGCAATAACAGCCCTGCTCAGTATCCGGCCTGGGCGCCATTTTGTCCGGCTCTCACAGTGTGGGAGAGACACAGGCCTCCAGGAGACCTCCCTCAATGTGAACGGCAGGGTGATTCAGTACGCGCATCCTCCACCAATCATCTTTATGCAAGGACAAACGCAGAGCGTATTTATGGTTATGAACGCAGAGCGTATTTATGTTTATGAACGCAGAGCGTATTTATGTTCATGAACGCAGAGACTGTACCACAGGAGGCCCTGTGGTCACACCCTGTCTGCTCCTGATGGGAAACGGACCAGCGTCTCACAGAACCAGGTCTCAGAACCCAGCGTCTCACAGAACTAGGTCTCAGGACCCAGCGTCTCACAGAACCAGGTCTCAGAACCCAGCGTCTCACAGAACCAGCATCTCGTGCGACCTGTAGCGTAGTGGTTAAGGTGAATGACTGGGACACGCGAGGTCGGTGGTTCTAATCCCGGTGTGGCCACAATAAGATCCACACAGCCGTTGGGCCCTTGAGCAAGGCCCTTAACCCTTCATTGCTCCAGGGGAGGATTGTCTCCTGCTTAGTCTAATCAACTGTACGTCACTCTGGATAAGAGCGTCTGCCAAATGCCAATAATGTAATGTAATGTAATGTAATCTTGCGGATGGACCCAGCATCTCACAGACAGACCCAGCGTCCCACAGATCCTACTCCAGGTCTTTCCCTGTTTCTCCTCCCTCTCTGCGCTCTCTCTCTCTCCCTCCCTCTCTCTCCCCACGGCACACAGAGGCAGGCAGACGCTGCAGGCCAGAGGAGGTCAGCTCTTGGCCGCGGTCCGTGCGCTGCTGAAAGGCAGGTGTAGGGTTTCCCTGCCCGGGCGGCTGGGCACAGTCAGAGCTCAGAGGAGAGGCCTCGCTCCAGGCAGGAAAGAGCTGTGGTCCGTGATGACATTTCCCCTCCGCACTGACCCCCAACACTCCCCCAACACGCCCCCAAACCCCCAAACCCCACCTTACACCTGCTCATGTCTCCATGTGCTGCATCGTAACACACAGACATGCTTACAATGCTCATTTAACCCGTGTAGCCAGGGCAACACTCTGCCTTCCCTCCCTCCCTCTCTTTCTCTCCCCTCCACTCCTCCCCCCTCCCTCTTTCTCTCCCCTCCTCTCCTCCCTCTCTCCCTCTATTGTGCACAGTGACTGCAACACGGGAGATCATTAAGTGGTATAATCAACATGCTGTTTGCATACATCCACCTTATTCTATTGATCCCTTGTCATTCATTAGGAATCTGGGTATATAATTAACATCCCCCCCCCCACACCCCCGGGAGGGCCAATTCCAGCGCTTGCCAGGGGGACTTCAGCAGAGGGCACAAGTG
>NC_083774.1:1615903-1618403 GCF_963514075.1 Conger conger | reverse complement strand
TAAACAGGTCAGCCATTTTTATAATGACAGCTCCCAGAAAGAACTGGCAAAAACAAAATGTTTCCCAAATCATAATCTCTCTCCCTCTCTCCCTCCCTCCCTCTCTCCCTCTCTCTCTCTCTTCCCCTCTCTCTCTCTCTTCCCCTCTCTCTCTCTCTCTCTCTCTCTCTCTCTCTCTCTCCTCTCCTCTCCTCCCCTCTCTCTCTCTCTCTCTCTCTCCCTCCTCTCTCTCCCTCCTACACCAGCATGCTAACAGATGGCCTCTCCTGACCCCCATCCAGATACACACGGACTACACCTTTCAGCAAGAGCCAAGGCAAGGAAATACTGCTACAGCTCTGAAATCAGTGTGTGAGTGTGTGTGTGTGTGTGTGTGTGTGTGTGTGTGTGTGAGTGTGTGTGTGTGAGTGAGTGTGAGTGAGTGTGGGTGAGTGTGGGTGAGTGTGGGTGAGTGTGGGTGAGTGTGGGTGAGTGTGGGTGAGTGTGGGTGAGTGTGTGAGTGTGTGTGTGTGTGTGTGTGTGTGTGAGTGTGTGTCTGAGAGTGTGTGTGTGTGTGTGTGTGTGTGTGTGTGTGTGTGTGTGTGCGCGCGCGTGTGTGTGCGCGCGTGTGTGTGAGTGTGTGTGTGTGTATTGTCAGCAATGCAAAGAGAGGCTCAAAGGAATACACTTAAACTGATCCAGACAAGGTCATGTCTGGTGTGTAAGGTACTGGATCTCAGCCCTGCAACTGCACTGCTCCCGACTGTATCTGGATGGGCTCCCCTCACTCCTGGTTCACATCATCAGGGCAGGCTCAACTAATGCCTCTTTCAGCAGATCAGCCCATCCAGATAGTGTACACATCAGCAATGCTCAGCAAAGTCGAAGCAGGGCTTGGCCTGTGCTACCATGCATGTCCGACATTAGACGTTTTTCCCGTTGCATGTTCTCTGAATTCCCACAGTGCTCCTGGCTGGTCTGGGAGACGTCCCCACCACTGAACCAGCACACACCGTAAATCTCCCACGCGTCAGGTATGGGCCACTTTCTCCAGGGCAGCTTGTATTTTACCACGTTCTTAACGTACAACACGGCACCCTCAAACAGCCCAGCACCCCCAACCACGCCTTCATCAGGGGACATTCATACAAAGAAACAGCCATTTACGCCCGACGGTCGCTCTCCTGTTCCGAATAGCAGAGACGGCTTTCCAGGGACGGGGAACAGGAATGATGTAAAGTTTGTGAACAGGAATGCTGTAAAGTTTGTGAACAGGCATGAAGTAAAGTTTGTGAACAGGAATGCTGTAAAGTTTGTGAACAGGAATGCTGTAAAGTTTGTGAGGAGGAATGCTGTAAAGTTTGTGAACAGGAATGCTGTAAAGTTTGTGAACAGGAATGCTGTAAGGTTTGTGAGCAGGAATGCTGTAAAGTTTGTGAGCAGGGGAATGCTGTAAAGTTTGTGAACAGGAATGATGTAAAGTTTGTGAACAGGAATGCTGTAAAGTTTGTGAGCAGGAATGATGTAAGGTTTGTGAGCAGGAATGATGTAAAGTCTGTGAACAGGAATGCTGTAAAGTTTGTGAGCAGGAATGCTGTAAGGTTTGTGAGCAGGAATGATGTAAGGTTTGTGAGCAGGAATGCTGTAAGGTTTGTGAGCAGGAATGCTGTAAAGTTTGTGAGCAGGAATGCTGTAAGGTTTGAGAGCAGTCGCCCTCCCTGTCGTTAATTGAAGCAGTTACAGGGCTGTCGGAGGAAAGGCTCTATTTTAAAAGAATCCTAAAATATCGGCGTGGAAACGGGGTGATTCAGATCAGAGTGTCAAGTGTTCCACTTCCTGCCCTTCCGCCCCGGAACATTTTTTTTTTTTTCCACGTCTGGGGGGGGGGGGGGGGGACAGAGAGAGAGAGAGGGAGAGAGAGAGGGAAAGAGAGAGAGAGTGGGAGGGAGGGAGAGAGAGAGGGGGAGAGAGAGAGAGAGAGAGGGAGAGAGAGAGAGAGGGAGAAAGGGGGAGAGGCAGAGCGAGAGAGGAGAGAGAGAGGGAGAGAGAGAGGGAGAGAGGGAGAGAGGGAAGGGGAGAGAGAGGGGAGGGGAGAGAGGAGAGGGAGAGAGAGGGAGAGAGAGGGAGAGAGAGGGAGAGAGGGAGGGAGGGAGGTTATGTCCCCAGTGAAGGAGCTTGGGCCGTGATAAGTGTATGCTCCGGAAAAAGAAACACGGAGCACAGTGAGAGCTGGCTTTGAGCGCGGCGGTTTGTGATGTTCGGCGGGCCTTAGAAGGGAGTGTGGGGGAAGCCGTCTTTGTCAGTGCCCGTACAGAAAGCAGCGGAGGAGAGAGGGCTTTAGAGGGTATTTTAATACACACATTATCAGCCCGCTCACTCGCGTGTTTGAAGTTGGTAACAGCTGCTCTGCTCCAGTCCTTGTTTAAAGGTCAGGCCACCAAGCTGACTTCACTTAGAAAGAAGGAGGGAGAGTACGGGGGAGAGGGCGGGAGAGGGGGAGGGAGAGAATGAAAGGGAGAGA
>NC_083774.1:1603403-1605903 GCF_963514075.1 Conger conger | reverse complement strand
AAAAACTGAGCAGGTCCTTTTCCACAGACACCCATTTCACAAGAATAATGAAAACAGGTGCAGACACAGAAAACTCTGCAATTGCAGTAAGATTTTACAACCTAGAATTGCTGATATGAAATTTAGGATGTGGGATGTGGACCATTACACAATCAGGCTACAGTACAGGATGAGCTTGTGTACGAAAAACCTATGATGTTACTGTTAAAATATCTCAGTCCAGTTAAAAAAACTGAAAAACAGAGACCAAGAATATCAATGCCCTCCCCCATGATGATGTAATCATTTATAATTTTATAATTTTGTTATTTTGCAAGTGCCTTAGCCAAAAGCACTTGCAGTTGCAGTTGCAGTTGATTAGACTAAGGACAATCCGCCCTGAAGCAATGTGGGGTCAAGGGCCCAACAGCTGTGTGGATCTTATCGTGGCGACACTGGGGCTTGAACCAACAACCTCCCGTGTCCCAGTCATGTACCTTAACCACTCTGTACTGCGGATGCCACCCCAGGGCCTGGCCCTCGTTCTGGGGCCTACGGAAGGCCAGCCTGGCCTCCTCGCTAACCGGCCTCTGCCCCGGTCCTGCCCCTGCCCCGGTCCTGCCTCTGCCCCGGTCCTGCCTCTGCCCCGGTCCTGCCCCTGCCCCGGTCCTGCCTCTGCCCCGGTCCTGCCTCTGCCCCGGTCCTGCCTCTGCCCCGGTCCTGCCTCTGCCCCGGTCCTGCCTCTGCCCCGGTCCTGCCCCTGCCCCGGTCCTGCCCCTGCCCCGGTCCTGCCTCTGCCCCGGTCCTGCCTCTGCCCCGGTCCTGCCTCTGCCCCGGTCCTGCCCCTGCCCTGGCCCTACCTCCTCTCTAACCAGCCTCTCCTGCCTCTGCCCTGGTCCTGTAATGTGCCGGGGTGGAGATGAATCTTATCTCAGAGACCTGATTAAGTTTTTAATTTACACTCCAATCAATAGCCGAGGTCTATCGGCAATGTGTCTAAAACTCTATTTGCCAAAGGATTCCCTGCCATCGACGGATCAGGGATCGAGGAGCGGTGAGCTGCAGGCCCTGCGTGTGAGGGAGTGCGCCACGGTGGGGTCTGAACCACGGGCCAAAACACAACGGACAAAGTCTGACTAAAAGGGTGGATGTGGGCAGCAGGCCTGGACGCTGTTGATACTGCCCTACACTCACAGGGCCACGCGAGATCGCATACTACACTACGTCAAAATAGGATTAGTACGTCTGAAACCACAGCTGCGTAAAAGAGTGTGCTAAGGCTACCCCAAAGACACATTACATTCGGAAATGTTCATGCATTTAAAAATGTTTTTAAATAAATGTCAAAAATTGAAAGTTGCGGCGTTCAAACTGTTAACTTCCCTTCAAACCAGGATTTGAAAGCGGAAAGTTGCGGCGACAGCCGGAGCCTGAGTCAGGACAGGTGGCTGTTCCTTTAAATGCCCCGGCACAACGTCGCTCGCAGTCTGCTTCCTGAGTCACACGCTACGTGGCCGCAGCCCAAGTCTGGAAAAAAATCTGTTTTTAAAAACCCCTTTTTCCCCTTCTGTCCGGCTTCCGGCCGCATTCCGCACGCCCGCTGTTATCTGCGCTCAGTCCACGCTCCCCGGGGAACCCTGCGAGGGAAACCCGAGGTCCTTCTGCTCAAAATTCCTGAATGTTCCGCTGCTTTCGGGCCAGGGGCTGGGACAGAGCCTGGGACAGAGCGGACAGGCTGGTGCAGACACGTTAGCGACACCGCCGCTAACACACCCGCTCGATGTAGCGGCTTTTTAAGCATCAGAAATAATAAAAAAATAAAGAAGAGTTCCCAGAAAGGGTGAGGTACTCCATAAAAGCGTCTGCAGTGACCCTCAGCGCCTGCATCCTGCACTCTGATTGGTCAGTGTGGAAGAAGCGCCGGGACACCGCCCCACAGACCCTCTCTGGTGAGCTGGGCTGCTTTCTGGAGCAGGACCGCAGGCAGGGCCTGTGGATGAAGCCGGGCAGGGAACACCAGAGATAACGGAGACACGCCAGCCTCCATCTCACAGCACTGGGGCCAGTAAGTGCCCTTTAACCTGCCGCTGTCTCACACTTCCACAGGAGAAGCGTTTCAAACGCTCGCCCAGCTTTTCCAGCCGCGGGCTGCGCAGGGTTGGGAGCTGTGCAGCGCATCATCATGGCAAACCTGCTGACTACCTGAAGCTCTGACCCGAGATCAGTCTGGACAGCTGAAAGCTCAGAGAGATATCATAGATTGACACAATGCAAATCACGGCAAAGATTTTTAATCTAAAGCCCCTGGTCTCCACTGCAACCGCTTAACAGAATTAAAGCAATTAACTGCAGCGATATAAACAGCACAGGCCTTCCCCGAAGCCCCTCCTCTCCATTTGCAGAGACGGAAATATAACAGAACCACAGACTGATGGCCGACCACAGACTCCAGCTCAGGACCTACCTCCTATAGCGCACACGCCTCCCCACCTCTCCTCCTCTCCTCTTCATCTCTCCACCT
>NC_083774.1:1595903-1598403 GCF_963514075.1 Conger conger | reverse complement strand
TGACCAGAGAGGAGAAAACAGAGAAGATGCTGAAAAAGAACGTCTCTGTACACTACACTACACACTCACGCTCACGTCTCTGTACACTACACTACACCACACACACAGACACACAGACACACTCACACACACACACACACACACACACACACAGACACACAGACACACAGACACACAGACACACACACAGACACACAGACACACTCACACACACAGACACTCACACAGACACTCACACACACAGACACACACACACACACACACACACACAGACACACAGACACACACACACACACACAGACACACACACAGACACACACACACACACACACAGACACAGACACACACACACACACACACAGACACACACACACACAGACACACACACACACACACACAGACACAGACACACAGACACACAGAGGGAGGGGCTGAGTGTTGAAGGAGGAGGGAGACAGAAAGCCGGAGAGAATGCAACCAGGAAAGACAAAACCCAAAAAAACAAAAGAAAAACAAACAGAGTGGAGAAGTGTGTGGCGTGTAATGGGCCCTGTGGTAATTAAGCGCACCATTCACATGTAAATGCTCTCGCAAGCAAGTGTTAAACAAGCTGACAACCCATATGCACCAGAGGCATGCCCCCCCAGCCCCCCCAGCCCCCCCAGCGCCCCCCCTCCCCTGCCCCTCCACTCCCCCCGGGCAGGGGGGGATGGTGGACCCACGCATTGATTGGACAGCGCTCTCTCCTGATTGGCCAGCACTGTCTCTTGATTAGACAGCGCTCTCTGCTGATTGGCCAGCACTCTCTCTTGATTGGCCAAGGCTCTCTCAGTGTGCGCTCAAGCACCCACCCCTGCGGTCTCGCGACACACGCTCATCTGCCTGTAGCTCACACTTCCTGTTTCTCTGCAACTTGTGGGGAAAAAGGCAATCTGACTTCCTGTTTGAGCCGCAGAGCCGCCGTTACCATGCGCTGGGCAGTGATCACCACGGTTACAGCACAGCACAGCACAGCCACAGCACAGGCACACAGGATATAAGGGGAACAGACTAAGCATGGAGCACATGACTGATATCTGAAAGGATTACAGAAGTTCCTGAACACACAGACCCTGTGCACACACACACACAGCAAGGTCACTATGGCACACAACAGGAACCAAACACACACACACACACACACACACACACACACACAACAGCAGGAACCAAACGCACACCAACAGGAACCAAACACGCACACACACACACACACAGCAAAAGGAACCAAACACACACACACACACACACACACAACAGCAGGAACCAAACACACACACACACACTCACACAACAGGAACCAAACACACACACACACACACACACACACACACACACACAGCAAGAGAGGGACCAAATACAGGGAATCTGACAGCAGGGCTTTTTATCAAACTCACAATAGCACCATTTTTATAACTACTTGTTCAATAATTGCTTTTTTTCCTCCAAGTCAGCCTTTTTGCAAGAACTGGAATTTATAATAATATGGAAGCCGACTATAAATAGTTTATACACATATATTTTATTTAGCAAGTTATCCCCCCCCCCCATCCCTGTACAGCCACAGTGGCCTTGGGGTGTGTGTTATTCTCCTCGTGTGTTTCATTTGTCAACAGTCGTGTGCTTCTTCAGTACAGTTGCGGCTACCGCTACTGCTACCGCTACGACCCGCCGGTTCTGCTGCTACGACCCGACCTGCCGGTTCTGCTGCCACGACCCGACCCACCAAGCCAAAGCTTCAATTCATGTCAGGCCTTCACCCAACACAACATGCAGCAGGTTCAAGAACTTAACAATAACAACAACAACAATAAAAACAATAATAATAATAATAATAATAATACTACTTCTTCAGGCATTACAAGCCCATCACAGATGCTACAAGACTCCAGACAGATTCTCCCCATTTGTTTCTCTCCTGAGAGCTGACCTTTGACCTGTGACCCCTGCATCACACCACCCCCACGATCCTGCATCGGAAAACAAAACGATACGGGGGGGGGGGGGCTGAGTGTGTACAGACATGGGGGATGAGTGTGTACAGACATGGGGGGTGAGTGTGTACAGACATGGGGGGTGAGTGTGTACAGACATGGGGGATGAGTGTGTACAGACATGGGGGCTGAGTGTGTACAGACATGGGGGGTGAGTGTGTACAGACATGGGGGGTGAGTGTGTACAGACATGGGGGCTGAGTGTGTACAGACATGGGGGCTGAGTGTGTACAGACATGGGGGGTGAGTGTGTACAGACATGGGGGGTGAGTGTGTACAGACATGGGGGGTGAGTGTGTACAGACGGTTTATTACACGCGGGCGGGGAGTGAGCCACGGTAATTGCAGACGCGCTACAGCGGGGAGCAGGCTTTGTGACGGGGAGACAGGCGGGGGACAGACAGACAGGCGGGGGACAGACAGACAGGCGGGGGACAGACAGACAGGCGGGGAGACAGACAGGCGGG
>NC_083774.1:1568403-1585903 GCF_963514075.1 Conger conger | reverse complement strand
TCCATCTCCCTTCCTGACAAACTGGAGGCTCTTTTATCCTTCTGACCCCCACAATCTCGACACTGCATTGTGTGTGACCCCTCAACATACACACACACACACACACACACACCCCCTCTCACTTTCTCCCCCTGCTTGTAAATGGAGGGGTTTTTTGCCTTCTCTTTCTTTTTTATCTCTCACACTCACTCAGTGACCCCTGCTCCCCTGTTTCTTGCTGTCTGACCCCAAGTCTCTAAGCCCCCCTCTCTCGTTCTCCAAGAGCCAACACATCCACCGCCCCAGTTTCCAGACTGCCTTTTCCACCCGTCTCTCTGTCTCGAAACCGCGTCTTTCCGTCTCTGCTTTTACCCCCGTCTCCGAATATCCTTTCATTCAATCTCCATCTTATCTGTTTTCTGTTCTTCGGCGCTCTGAGTGTGTGTGTGTGCGCGAGTTTCTGTATCGTCTGTGTAGTGGGCTGAGAGACGTTTCCGCTCTTTCGTGTCTATCAGCCCGTATCTTGGAGGGACTACATTTTCACTCTAGCCGTGTCGTTTTCCCCTGTCCTGTCTCTCTCATCTATCGGAAGAGCTACTGCTTTTGCCTATTCCCTTAATTTTTGTCAGCTCAATTGATTCTTTTTTTTAGTAGTATATTTTGGTACAGCTACCAACGTGTGTTTCTCCCTGTTGGTAGCCGCGCTAACTTGGCTAATTCACCACCATTAATTAACCACTCCAAGTTATGCTAGCTAGTCAAGGATTTAAAATATTTTACTTAAAAATATACTCTAAAACACATCAGGGGTTGTTTATTCGCGCCGAGGTATTGGAATGGTGTTATGAATTTGGTTCCTACCAATAACAGCTAGTTTTCTGGCATGATATTAACATTGCTAATAACAATCGCCTCGATGTAGGCTATTGTTGGAAGTCTATTTTTTTGTTACTGCTTTTGTATAATCCTTGGCGTGTTGTGCCTACTTTTTAAAGCTAGCTTCCGTCTTTCTGTTGTCTGTGAATGTTCCCCACTCTCTGTAGACCCATTATCGTCCTCCCGAGCTGCCGCTCAAACTATCGGCTTCTGGCTTTCCGCTTTCCCGTAACCGAAGTTTTGATGATCCGCTCTTGTCAAGACGGAGACCCGGGGCTCCGTTTTTAAACCCCTCACACTCGCAAAACACACACACACACACGCCGATCGATTTACATGTGACTCCGTCAGTGAATGAACAAGAATCGACTCAAACAACGCTACAGAATATCCGCAAGGAAAGAAAAAAATAAAATTTTACAGCTTCTAAAGTGGAAGAGAGAGCGAGAGAAAGAAAAAGTAGAGGAACTGGCCGAAAGGCACACCAGGGAGGACAAAATCGTCATAAAAAAGGACAGTGACATTGTTGTTAAACACCAAGGATCATATGCAACTGGAATGGTGTCGAAAATAGAAGAAAAGAAGACTATACGACGAAATGGCACGTTTGCGAAAGTATGGAGGAATATACGGCGCTTCCCTTTCGCCGGACGCACACGGACCAACAAGCTGGACTTATGTGTTCCCTTCCCGGCTAAGATCACATGCAGCTCCCGCTACCTTCAGACAGCTCAACGCAACCCTTTCCGTTAGCGGTCGTCCTTAGATCGTGCCATTTTAGAATGTTATTCTTTCCGCTTTTTGTGATCACACCAAAATGCCCTAATTTGTTTTAAAATCCAAGGTTTGTGGTCTCCTGCCTTTGAAAGGAATCGCTGTCTTTGCTCGTTTATTTTTTCTTCCAGTCATGAGGGAAGCGAGGACGAACGCAGATGTAAACACAGGTAAATGATACGAACAGAACACAGAATAAAACAACTTGCATGAAAATAACTTGCGATCGCGTGTTATTTCTCCCAACGAGGAAATAAGCAACCCTCGAAATGAATAGGAAAAGGACAAAAAAACCTCCAGTTAGTATTAAAAGCTGTAAAAAAGGAGAAAGGAATCCGATATACAGACACAGGGAGAAACAGAAACCCAAAGTTGAAACTTACAATATTTTGCTGCCGCTTTGTGATCCTCGCTTTTTAATCCAGTATAGAGACGGTTTGGCTAAAGATCCCATCAAGGCAGTCCCTTTTGGTCAGTTTGCATTTAGGATGGTAAAAGAAAGATCATTGTTGTTGCGGAGTGTAAAAAAACCGAAGTAATAGTTGTAAAGGCTATATAAAAATAATTTGGATGCAAAGCAGGCGATGTGTCTTGTGTTAGAGGGAGAGAGGAAGAGGTGAAAGTGAGATCTGATGATTGAAAAGAAAAAAACTCTTTGGATCTTTATTCCTGCTAATTAGTTTCCTGCAAAAAATGGCTGTGATTAATTCAGTGCGCATGTGCTTCATTACACAGGCACGCCGGGAAGGGCTAATTAGCCACCTTCTGGATCAATAAGATTCAGCAAAGGAGAGAGAGGGAGGGAGAGAGAGGGAGGGAGGGAGAAAGAGAAGGAAGGAGGGAGGGATGGATGGATGGATGAATAGATAGAGAAAAGGAGGAAAGTGATGATCAGGGATTGAAAATAGGGAATTAAGAACGGCGGAAAGTAAAATACCAGGAGTCTGATTAGAAAAGCAGCGAAAGTCGCCAGCGAACTGGAATGGCAGTCAGGGAAAAACAAAACAGTGTATTTTACTTTCGTTCTTTTTTATTACAGTTGCCTGCATTAGTAACGTTACATATTTCGGCACGCTAAAATATATTTCTGTATATTATTATTGTTGATATTTTTTTATAAAGATTTAAAAAAAAAACTTTACGAGTTATGAGTGAGGGGAAATGATTAGGTAGCCGAAGCTACAGAGCTTTTCGTCTACAAGAGTTAGATTGGGACTTTTCATATGAATTGACACTACTTTTATAGATTTGAGATTAAAGTAAACTAAAAAATAAACAACTAATCGCTTCTCTGGAAATAGGAGGGGTAGTCCGAATGTACACATTCCCGTGCCGGTTTAAACAAGGCTATTAGGCAACTACATATAGGCTAGTTTTATCTAAATGCATTACCTTTGAATTCCAAAGCACACATCAGATTTTTGAACAAACGTGACTTTTATTTAAACTGTATTTTTCTTTTTTTTTCTTCTTTTTTTTAATAACGTGCGTCCTAGGCGTGCATTGATCTATCGGACCATATCCTAGACGATCGTTGTATTTACATAGTATTTATATATTTTAAGATCATGAATCCAGATTACATTACGTTACTTACATTGTTACAACGGATTTTAAGCTGAAAGGTCAATAAGCGTGGAATGTTTAAAAGTAAGCATGGAATGTTTGGTAAAAGTTTGTTGTAGTCGTGAAGATGCGTTGCCTGCATGACACACAAGACGGCAGAAAGCAAATTGTTTGTGGTTATAAGAAACAGAAGATGGGGGCGCGTATTTTGCAGAACCCTGCATATATTGTAGTATGTTCGGAAGTACTGCATATTGAGCACACAACATAATTTATCATCCAAACGGTAAAATTGAGGTTTTAATGGTGAAATCGGGGATAGAGTTCACCTACAATGAACAGATTTAGAAGAGAATGCAGTCGGTCCAAAACTAGTTATGAAGCGCTGACCGTTAAGAGGGAATAGCCGACCTACGGGGATTGGAAACACCATTAACTACAGTAATCCACGTTAGCAACGAGACATTCAATATTTTACACACAATTTAAAGGCAAAATACATACACCCGAATCCTGCAAAGTATTCAGTGCACGCGGGCGTCACTCAGAGCATCGCAATCTAAGATGTGATACGTAAATCCTAAGCACCCAAACTTCCTGGCTTGTGCTTATAGCCAAGTCCTATCCCCCACTTTTGGGGAAAAGCGACTAGTCTACTGATAGCCTAAAGTATGTCACCCAATTTGCACGATGACAGAAACGGACACTCATAGTTGATATAGCAGGGCTTTATGCTGACCAAAATAATATGACAAGCACAACGACAGGGCTTAAAATATATTAAACGCATTAAGGGTAAAAATATGAAAATTACTTCCATCCACGCCTGCAGTGTGTGGAAGTGAACGGGGCTCTTGTGATGTACAGCATACATCCGAGTACCATATTATTGTGATCCAATCTCCCAAAACTAAAACACATTAACACAAACTACCACCCTCCCGCACCAAACAACATTATTTACAAAGATAAATTAAGCATTTTAATGGGCTACAGTCTGCGTTATACTGACTGATGTTATTGGCATATCCGAGTCTGTGTCTGGCAATTTTGTCGTGCCATTTCTTTTTAACATGAATTGTGCTCAGAATGTTGTTCAGTTGGAATGGCCTGCACACTTATGTTTACCGGTTGTATTTATAATTGCATAATGTCATCGTTTAAGTAATGCACTCAATTTGTCAGATATAAGCATTGCTATACAAATTAGAAATATTGCAGAAATTAAAATAAAAAGAAACCATTTTAACACCTTGGAAGTGACACCGGTCCGTTTGTATGTTATAACTGATAAATGGGAAAACTTTGAAAGTCTTTTCAAAGAGGTGACATTTGATCAATAGTAACAACTGTAGTATAGATCGGTGGGGTTTCTACAGGTCTGCCCCCAACACCCCCCCCCCCCCCCCCAAAAAAAAAAAAAAAAAAGGAATTCAAAAAAACATTTCGTTTATTTTTAAATGGTCGCTTAGAATTCTTGATTTTCCCTAAAATGCTAAGATTGTCTTCCAGAATTCAATCTTTGCGACGATCTCGCCGTGGTCTTTGTCATGATAATTCCATTGTTGGTTCCCTGTACAAAACTGGACGGTCCCTCACTTTCTCTACTCGGATCTCCACGGGGTCCTAATCCTCATAAATAAAATTAACTCGCTTATTTTCATTAATAACTAAAAAATGTTTATTCAAACAACATAGGTCCAGCAACTGGATCCGATTAATTATTTTATTTGTATTTTTCTTGGAGGAAAAAACTCTGCAGCGCAATCCAGGAAATGACAAAAAAAAAATTAAGGAAATACATTTTGAATGTAACAGAATGATGTAAAGATCATATTTAATGTTGATGAAACATGATACTGACTTGTGTCATTTAATACTTTCTACACGGAAAAGGAATAGCCATATAGTTTCAGGTTGTAGAAAAGTAATCCGTTTTGGGGAAAATTAATATTGCTCACGTTTACAATCTCATTCTCATTTGACCAATGAACACGTATTTCAACTTTTGAGCAATGTATGTGTAGTATTTTTCAAATTACTTAATATTTTTATTCCCTGTGTGCATGGTATGGATGGCACTAATTGACACATCATTTTGAGTGTGACAGTAGAAATTGAGAGTCTTGCCTTGAAATTGTGCACTCTGGCAAACGCTTCGATTCAAAGACAGATTAAATGTGAAATAGCCACGCAAGGGTCCCCACTGAAACGGACGTGCTAAATATCAGTATTGTTTAAAATGTAGCTTTATCCCAGAGTAAACCCGCAGGTGAACCGGCCTAGGAGAGCAATCTGCGCCCGTGTGTGTGCACGCGTGTGTGTGATGTCAACGCGGCGTTATGCGCGCGCCCTGAGTACATGCGTGGAGTATTTACATCATTTTGACTCCAATCATTAAAAAAGGTGTGATGGGCGGCGAAAGCCTGCAGGTTCTTAATACATACGAGGCACCTCAGACAATTGTATGCCACGTTAGCACAGTGCACGCAGCCATTTTTTGACACGGAGACGCTCGTGTTTTGAGCGGTGAAAGGCAGGCGGAGGGGATCTCAAGGATTTGCGATGTGTCTGCTCTCTTGGGAAGGGGAGATTGTAAAACGGAATGGGGAGAAGATATAGTGCAAGTGCAGTTAGAGGGGCAGTCAGATAATAAAGGGCCGGGCGTGATTGGGGTCCGCAGAGAGAGAGGCCGTGCGGAGGCCTACCTTTCATTTCAGCTGTATACCTATAATTACATATGTTCAACCGATGACGCTAATTACCAAACACTACTATCCAAAATAATTAAAATAATAATAATCACAATAATAATGATAATCTTTTTCAGAATAATAATAATAATAATAATAATAATAATAATAATAATAATAATAATAATATCAACAATATAATATATACTATTTTTGCAAGTCACATCTAAAAGAACCAGTTATACGAAGAAAAATGTATAGGCATCATTCTATTGATAAAGTGAAGTAGGCGCGTTCAAAACTGAACGGCTCAAAACTGAGCTCCACTCTTGCTCAACACTGAATGGTACCGTTCGTAAATTCGTATTAGGCGAATATATCTATGGCGTCGAGACACTGAACACACAAACCTCATCTCAGGTGTGTCCTAAGAGCACCATCAACCAGTTATGAATCTATTCAAATGTAAAAGAACATAGCCTGAATATTTTGTGAAGTTGGTAAAGAATATCATAAGCGGTGTGAAGAAGATACCGTGGCATGCTCTTTAGCCCAACTACTCAAGTTTGCAATTCATTATCTCTATAAAAAAGCTACTTAAGTATGGGCTACGATATATTTTAATATTTTCGGAAAAGATGTTCGGTTGCTGTTGTTTAGTTGACTTGGGCACACTGGTGCCATACTCTCAGGTATGATGCAGGGTCAGTAAAAGTGTGTGTTTGTGTGTGTGTGTGTGTGTGTGTGTGTGTGTGTGTGTGTGTGTGTGTGCGCGCGCACACGCGTTTGTGCATGTGCGAGTGCGTGTCGTCGCTTTTTATCTTTGCCTCACGCACAGCGCGTGCCATCCCAGCATAATAAACCAGCGAGGAAGTGGGAGCGCGTGAAAGCGTTTAAAGATAAAAGCAGCAGCCCGCTATTGTCTCCCAGCGTTATAAAAGGATAATGAACATAGTTCTGAGGATTTAAGGATTCGGTTGTATTTTATTATTTATAAAAGGCACGCAAGTCCACAGTTGTGCGTGTGTGTGTAGCTGCACAGATTCAATTTCAGAAGCCAAATACGTTTCTTGAATGGCAAATGCAAACATTCAATCCATGCGTTTTGGGCGTTGAATAAAGAAAGAATGTATTAAACAAAGTGTGCTCGTATCTTCTGTGGAATGGATGCTTGCTGAAGAAAATCGCAGACCACGAGCGGTGTGGCGAAGGCACTGGCGTGAACCTTTCCGTGGCATTATGTTTTATCAGATAAAACAGAAAGTGAGACTGGGAGCAGCGAAGTAAGAGTCATCAGTAGACCATTGTCCGGCCTTCTGCTGGGGTAGGACGGGGCGGGACGCTGCGCTCCCATGTCGCCAGGTGCGATGGCAGCGCCCTCTTATGTTCATACTGGCCCGGGATCAACACGCATTTCAACCTGTCTCACAAACCCCGCCGCGCACTCCGAGACCCGTCTCACAAACCCCGCCGGCGGAGATGCCCTCTCATGTGCCCAACTCAACGCCACTACATTGCGGCGTGCCACCATGATTTCGCCTCTTCATATATTTTTAGTTATTTATTTATTTTTGCATATATTCAGATATGTGATCGGACTGCATCCTCATTGGCGATGTAGAAACACATGTATTAGCTCATATGTACGTTTCTGCAAGGTCAGTGTTTAATATTGATATTGAGAAAAATGGGCTGCATAAATAATAATTCTAATAATAATAATAATAATAACAAGAATAGCAACAACAATGATAATAATAATAATAATAATAATAATAATAATAATAATAATAATAATAATAATAATAATAATAAAAACAACAACAACAACAACAACCCCTGTTTAAATTAAATTGTCAAAAGGTAGACTAACGACTTAACGCTTTCTACAAAAAGTACGTAAAGGAAAGGCATCTTGACCCCAAAAGACACATTTCCTGCAATTATGAAAGGCGTCCAATTAAAAAAAAAAATCACTGAATCGGACCAGATCCGGGTCATTCACACCACAGGGATTATAGCTAGGCTACTTATTCGCAGTACTTACTAATGGTTTCAAATACTTTATTTCGGTGGCTATATGCCGTTTCATCTTTTTGAACCTATGTTTTCGGTTACTGTTCCTAAGTTGTCCATTAGCCCACTTGCGTTGTGTCAGTCGACGCAATATGTGTTTCAAGATCTGATAAACAAAGCGAGTGCATTGTAGTCCAGTCTATCCGAATTCCATTTATTTTATTCTATTTCTGAAGTAAAGTTACGTTATCAGTCGATTGCCACGCCTTATACTATTCAAATGAACGCTATTTTCAGTATTAAAATGAACATAAACTGACTATTGAACTTTTGTTGGAGGCTGCAACAGAGACTACTCAAATTTTGATCAAACAGCCCCTTTTTAAAGAGGGAAAAATAGCCATGTGTAAAATCACTGCCCGATGTGATGAGGCAAGTCCATGAAATGTAGTTGCGCTTTCTTGTGTATTTATATCTGAATTAAACAAATCTCATGAATGTACTATAGTTCGTATATATGCATACGATCTAATGAAGGGATTTAATTATATATATCGCTGTATGAGCCAAAGCTTGTTAAAATTATATCCTTCATCAGAATGACAATGGATTCCAGACAGGTGTAACAGAAAGTTATCGATGAGAAATTGTTGCTGTCAGTGGCATCGATGGTCTTCTTCTTGTTTTTCTTCTTCTTCTGTATGTACCAACTACACAATCTCTCAACAATTTCAATAGAAACACCTTTATCGCGCGCTCGCCTACTTATATTATCCACGTGAAACAGAATCGTGCTCACGTTTGCTTTCACACTGAAATGCGGTCTATACTTTCGTACTGGGGGACTCTATATTTGTCTTTCGAGGAACATCGCCTGTTTTGATTTTACTTTTGTACACGACAAAGTTGAAAAAGTGTAAACTTTCTTTCAACTGTGAAATAAATAATAGCCATCGAAATCATAGGGCTATTGAACCTGTGAACTGGGATCGAGGACTGACTTCACTCATAATTTCCACAAATGAGACACGTTCGTCATTCGGGAACGGCAACATAAAGCGTTTAAATAAACAGTTTTCAGTGAAGAATGGGAATCCACATAATTCAAATAACAGTAAGACAAACAGTAGCTATTCTTTTCCACAAATTATTGGATATGTTCACCTTAATAATTATGCAATCCCTGCAATAAAATATCTAACAAAACCTTCGAGCTTCTACAACATAAACCTTTGGACAGTAACCGAAAAGGGGCTGGGGGTCTATAACCCGAAGGACAGCGTGTCCGGTATACAAGCGCTGACGCAGAAAGGAACACCTCTGTTTGATATATTCAGCGTCCCATTCTCGGGCACAGTCCTTCATTTGAATTTTAAATACATATAACAATTGTACATTTCTGTGGCTGATTCCTGTTCATTGTCTTTTCCTGTAGGTTATACAATATTTTGGGGAACAATTAGTATTTCTTGATATTCATCTCTCGCGACGTCCAATGTCGCGTGGCTTGCTGTTTAGACTATACTCGTACTTCCCAAACATTGCTTACAGGAACGTAAATCATGACAAAATGACTCTGCTTCTGCAATAAAAAAAAAAACCTGTGTTCTCCAGCAGTCCAGATAGCATTCGTCTCACTGCTGTCGAATGAACATTTATGGATGGGAGAGGAACCACTTCTACCATTTTTTTTTTTTTTGCAATATCGTTTTCTAATGAGAAAAAAGGGAGAGTCGCATGAAACCGGATTATTTGGACAATATTCTGGGATATGTGCAATTAGCCTACTAAATACATATGTGACTTTGGTCTCTGCTAGTGTCAAAACAAGACAATAGTGTGCTTCTTTACGCCCGAGGGCAGCTCCCGACCATCCGTGCTGCATTTGTCGGTTTTCCGCTTGTCTGTGTCCCTAAATAACAATTTCACGCTCTCTGGCAAGGAAACACTATTTTAAAACAGCAAAAGTAAGTCTAGATGTATTTAATCTTGAGATTTTAGCATTTTTAGAAAATTAATTAATTTACCAGGAATGGAAACAACCTGGGACAAATCATCAGTGTGGTTCTAGCCATTTTATCTTAAAATCTCACATTTTTTCCCCTTCAAATTCGGCTTTGAGTCTTCAGCGCTTCATTTGGAATAGGCACAGTAGAGAAAGAACGATAATAGAATGCAGGCACGCTTTACTGAAATGTATCATACAGCGGTTAGTAGGTTACCGTCTACTACCAGAAAGCAACGCAGAACACGACCTCAACTATCTCAACATGCATATATATATATACAGGCCTATCTATATGTGTGTGTATATATATATTTTACAGTATGACATTTTACAGTTAAAATATATATACACTCATTGAGCACTTTATTAGGTATTTATTAGACTTGTTTTTAAGACTTCTACTGCTGTAGCCTATCCACTTAGAGTTATGATGTGTTGTGTGTTCAGAGACGCTCTTCTGCATACCACTGTTGTAATGTGCGGTTATTTGTGTTACTGTCGCCTTCCTGTCAGCTTTGAGCAGTCTGGCCCTTCTCCTCTGACCTCTTTCATTAAAAATGCAACTGCTGCTCAGTGGATTTTTTTGTTTTTGTTTTTTTGCACCATTCTTTGAAAACTCAAACCACCCTGTCTGCCACCAACAATCATTCCACGGTCACAGTCACTTAGATCACACCCCCCCCCCCATTCTGATGGTTGATGTAAACAACAACTGAAGCTCCTGACCCGTATCTACGTGACTGTATGCATTGCACTGCTGCCACACAAATGGCTGATTAGATAATAGCACGAATAAGGTGTAATGAAGTAAAAAATGTTCTTAATAAAATGCTCGGTAAGTGTGTATGTATATATATATTATATATAGGCTACATACATATACATAGGCTACATATTCACACACGCGCGCACACACCAGATGCGCAAATGAAAGATGACAGTGTCCTCCATCCAATGATTCGACGCAAAAGAAGACACCCCGGGACAGGGTTGTAGGGTTCTTATAAACCGGAAACGCAAATCTGTCCATGCTGATATTATGATCCCAGCCTGAACCATGCGCAAACACGGATCGACAACGAGTGTGCATTTAATCGAAGGGTGCATTAACGTTAAGGTTTAATAAAACTCAAAACGCCTGTTGTGGCCGCAATACATCCCGGTATAGAAGACCGGCGTGTATCTGTGTGTGTGTGTGTGTGTCTGTGTGTGTGTGTGTGTGTGTGTGTGTGTGTACCCAAATCTTAAGCAAGACTAGACTAAAAAACTGGTTTTTTTTGTGTTTGTTTTAGACCGCGACACCGAACAACCGATTCGGTGAATAGAAAGCAATTATTGTGAGGCGCCGCTCAGGAAAGTCCCTTCATCGCACCGCAATGAAAGCTGACAGGTGGAAACTGCCACAGCAGGGCAACAAGGATCTAGGACTACCGCCAAGGGTCAACACATGGGTCCTGCGAGCGACCGCCTCTGGGCGCTATTCTATTAGGTGACATATATGGCTGGATTATATGTCTAGGTATGACCATAAAACGATTTCATCTTCAAAAACAATGGGGTTGACGCATTCCGTGCACAAAAAAATAGTCACAACACAATGCACATTTTGCGCAGAAATATTATCCTTCATAGACGTTGGGCTACATGAAATATTAGTGACTGTAAATGTCTTTACCAGTGTCGATTAGCAAAATGGTTTTAAGGAGAAATCCAACAGTCCATAAAAATCCAAACAATGTTTCTTTAAAAAATTACAAAATTTAAAAAAGGATCACTATAATCCCAAAATGTTTCAAATGCTTTACGTGAATCATATTTTGCATAATTATAGCATTAAACAGAAACTGGTTTTCCACGAAATAAAACAACTAAAAATAGATAAGTAGCCTACTGAACGAGTTTATTTGAAAAATACCATGCAGACGGTTTTGGAGAAACTCACAACTGGAATTTAACAGCAAGACGTTTTAAACGCTTGCATATAGAATACGGAACAATCGTGTTTCAATCGTGAGTCGATTAGATTCCCCTTTTAAGAATGAAATTAAGAAAGAAAAAAAGAAAAAGAAAAAAACATTAATGGTAGCCTACACACATATAAAAAAATAAAATTAAAATAAAACTATACAAATTCACGAATTGGAAATGCATTCATTCGTGGTTCATATATAAATACATAATATTGATATGAAAAGGACATTATTCATCTTTGCATTTATGGATTCATTCATTTATCATCACAGTAGACATAGCCTACAGCATGTTGAGATAATTCACGAAAATAAGCCAAGACAGTCAGATGTGTACGGGAATCATAACATTTTCAAGATACAGAATTGTTATTCTATCGAAATTATGATGATGATGGTGATGATGAAAATGATGGCAACCTCAAGAATGACCTGTGAAGGTTGCTATAATTGTTGCTGTTGTTTTAAATAATAATTGATGTAATCCACAAAAGTGATTTCTAAGAGAAATAATTGAGGTAAAACGATTATAATTCAAGTAGCCTAATTTAGTTTAGTAGGCTCAGCATAGTTTATTAAGTAATCACTGTTGCTCATCAGCGTTCTCATAACCAACTGTCCACAGTTACAATTAACATTTCAGCAGTTATGCACTGTTCATAAAAGAAAGTAAAGCTACTTAACTTAGTTTCTCTTTTTTCAATAACTCTTTCTCTTTTCTCTTAATTATTAGACTTTCTGTTTATACATTTTACGATTTTACTTGATTTTATGCTGTGTAATTATTATGATTATTATTTGACAATTTCTGAAAATACCAACTTGTTTTAAAAAGATATCCCTGTAATGTCAAGGACAATTGCACTGATTTGTTCATTTGCTTTTTCTATTTCTCATTGTTTCTCCTGAATTGTGACTGTGGTATATGTTATACAATATGCAATGCTTTGTCCCTCTGAACCAAATTCAGATATTTTTTTCCACAGAGGTATTTAATTCCTGTGTAGTATTTTATACATCATCATTGCTGCTGTCAAATTATTTGCAGACATTTAACTTGAATTCATCTTGTTTTTGTATATTAACTTGGATTTATTTATTTATGTATTTATTTACTATCTGTTTATTCATTTTTTAAATGTATTATCTCTGAATGTCATGTAATACATTTGAAAATACAACAAACAACAACAGGCTTAATAAAGTTACTGGCCCCAATCTGTGTGAAACAGACAATTCCTCTCACCATGTACACTGTAACACTGACCCACACACACACACACACACACACACACACACACACACACACAGACAGACACACACACACACGGAGAGACACACACATGGAGACAGACAGACAGACAGACACACACACACACACACACACATGTCCGTGCATCTGAACACCCCGCCCTGCCCTGCCCCTCCACCCCGTGACCGGCATTTCCGTCGGGACTGGGATCAGTTCGGGAAATAGGGAACGGGAGAATTCCCTGTCGGAAACGCAGCCTGTGTTCTGACTGTGAGGGGCTGCCCTTCGTGTGGCTATGAGACCCCCACACACCAATAAAACCAGACGATGCGCCAGTTAGCACCACACCTAGGTGTGAGCTCATTAGGGCAATTAACAAGTGTTAAGAGAGGTGTTTATCTGCACACAACATTAACACTACAGGGTGTTAATACGCGGTGTTAATACGCATGAGGACAGAGCGGTTTGAGAGACACTTTGAAGGCCCATTTCTGCAGCACGAGGAGGACAGCAATGAGAGTCACTAAAATGACATTAAACTCTGAATAAATTATTAATAATATATATAAAAAACGATATTCCTCCCGGGTCAGTGAAGGCAGGCTTGGATCAGCTTATCGCTCATCTTTAGTTTTATCCACGCCGTCGGGAGACGGTGGAGGGGAGGGCTGGGGCCGGAGGCCCTCACTGGAGCCTAAACTGTGGGGAGCATCTCCCCTTCAGGGTCACCTGAGCGACACTATGAGGACCGCAACCTCCAATCACTGCATTTACTCATCGTTTTCCTTTTCCTTGCTCCAGACCTGGAACTCGATCGAGGTCCGCCATCTTTACGAACGATCCAGCCTGCTAAACGTTCCTTCTAGGAGCTAGAAGTACAAGGATCTTGCCTTTGAGCAAGGAAACATGAGCACATTCTCCATCCAGGGTATTATTTTGTAAAGCGTGCTGTATAGATGTTGGACCTGTGGATCCAGCTCTGCCCGTCTGCGACAGGCAGAGCGCCCCCTGCTGACGGACCTGCGCCGTTACAACGCGCCCGCGTCACGCAAATAAAAAGCGCAATTATCCGTCCCGCCCTTCTTTCAATACCACACCGAACGTGACATGTGCAAATGTATTCCAAAGCCAAAAAATAGGAAAAGCAGGGCTTCTCCGTTTGATATATTCCGTTTAGAATTGTAAATGCCCCGCACAAGGGATTGTCCAATTACATACATCTCTCACGTATGAAGCCATGCGTGTCACTCCGGCGGGGCGGGGGGGGGGGGGGGGGAGGGGGTGGCAGTGGCTGCATGGAGACCGGGCTCTGGTGAGGAGGCCCAGGGCTAGCACGTCTCCATTAGCAGTCTGCGGGGGGGGGGGGGGGGGGGGGGGCTCCTGCAGCATTATCACCGGCCCCCCTGCAGCCCCTCGGACACGCAGCTCAGTCCTGTCCTTCAGTACTTCACAAATACTCATATGGTTCATCATGATCTATTTAAAAAAAAAATAAAAATTCTTAACCCCTCTACACACACACACAAACACACACACACACACACAAACACACACACACAGAAACACACACACACACACACACACAAACACACACACACAGAAACACACACACACACACACAGAAACAAACACAAACACACACACACATACACAAACACACACACACACACACACACAAACACAAACACACACACACATACACACACACAGACACAAACACACACACACACACATACACACACACACACAAACACAAACACAAACACACACACACACACACATACACAAACACACACGCACACAAACACACACACACAGAAACACACACCCACACACACACACACATACACACACACAGACACAAACACACACACACACACACACACACACACACACACCTTAAAGATGCCTTTAAAAAAAAATAAAAAAAGGGCCTGCATTTTATATATTTATTTTTCCTTCACAGAAGATGGCTCCCCGCTGTGTACTTCTAATTTGCGGTGACCTAAATTTCAGGAAATTACTGCAAACTTTTCAAACAAAGGGCCTGGGTGCTGCAGAGATGTGGGCAGACCGGCTCCCCTGGATGCTCCTGCCTGTCACGCTCTTGTTTATGGACATCAACACCGTCTCGTTCCAGCTCAGGATTCGGGGACCAGAACTGAACACAATCTCACAGGCTCACCACACAGCGTGGGCCTTCATTTCTGTTTCAGAGCGAAAAAGGTGGAGTAAAAAAAAACAACAACACGTTTATCAGCGGTATTTTAGCCCGTACCCCCCTAATGAATTCCACACTGTCCCTCAATGTGCAGCATCAGAACAGAACACTAGTGCATTACCATCGTAACAATGAATGCAATGTACCAAACATCTCCGATGCACAACCATGTAAATACGGACAGCAGCACCTTCACTGGTAGCCCACTACTGGAGCCATGACATGAATGACAAAAATATATATTTTTATCAAAGTTTGAAAGCTAAAACAGTCACTGTGGTATTCCTTTTGTATTTATATTAAAAAAAAATTTAAGCAATATACTTTTGTTGAATATAAAAATGGTTTCAAGATGAGAAAAAAAATTAGTCCAGGTAATATCTATATCTGAAAATTCATGATTTATAGTATATTTAACTGGCCACCATATATATATATATATATATATATATATATATATATATATATATATATATTTATAAGGGATCTCTGTATAGTAATAAATGTTTCATCCTCTGGCCAGCCACAGACGGCATGACCCCTCTATCACATACAGACCCAGAGTATACAACACCAGCTCATATCCCCTCTATCACATACAGACCCAGAGTATACAACACCAGCTCATATCCCCTCTATCACATACAGACCCAGAGTATACTCTCCAGCTCATATCCCCTCTGTGGAAATACTGACCCTGTGACCCCCATTCCCCCCCCGCCGCACAAACACACCCCCATTCCCCCGAACAAACACACGTCTCCCCACTCACACAGCCCCGCTCTCCAGAAACTGACACTCCAGCACAGCCACAACTGCCCCCTCCACCTTAATGAACTGAAACACACTCCAGCACAGCCACAACTGCCCCCTCCACCTTAATGAAGTAAAACACACTCCAGCACAGCCACAACTGCCCCCTCCACCTTAATGAACTGAAACACACTCCAGCACAGCCACAACTGTCCTCTCCACCCTAATGAAGTAAAACACACTCCAGCACAGCCACAACTGTCCTCTCCACCCTAATGAAGTGTGTGTGTGTGTGAGTGAGAGAGTGTGTGTGTGTGTGTGTGCGAGAGAGAGAGAGAGAGAGAGCGTGCGTGTGTGTGTGTGTGTGTGTGTGCAAGAGAGAGAGAGAGAGAGAGAGAGTGCATGTGTGAGTGTGTGTGAGTGTGTGTGTGTGAGTGTATGTGAGTGTGTGTGTGTTTGTGTGTGTGTGAGTGTATGTGAGCGTGTGTACACCGGTATCACAGCACACAAGCTGAAGCTCTGTTCAGCCATTCCTGTGTGAAAGGCCCGACACACCACCTCCTGATCTCCCAACCCTGAGCCAACGGGACCTAACAAAGGAGTGGAGAAAGGCCTCCATTTTATGGCCACACAGGCCTGGGGGAGGGGGGGAGCAGGGGGGGCTCCCTGTCCAGTAGCACGGAGCGTGGCATCCAGCTTCAAAGCCGGGGGAGAGTGAAAGGGTGGGAGGTGGCAGGAGGACTAGGCGGAGGAGGAGGAGGAGGAGGAGGACTTCACAGTCTTACCTGACGGTGTTTGGGTGTGCGTCAGCGGCACACGGGAGCCCCTCCGACCGCGTCCCCTTTTCAAGCGTGCGTTTGAAGCCGGCGGGCGGGAAAGGTCGCGCTCACAGAGACTCAGCGGGTCGAAAAGGCCAAAGGCGATGGCCGGCGAATGTTCGGACCTCTTGCGTTTGTTTATTCAAAAATAATGAATAAAACGCTTTCAGGACCAGATACCGGGGCACTCGAGGTTCGTGGCGCCCGTGCGCCAACTGCGTGCGGTATTCCCAGAATTCCAGGTAAGTCCAGGATTTTTCCGGAACACAAATGTCCAGGTGAGGTCGACGCAAAGACTTCGACGACAGAGAGACGACTCCCAGGTCACATGGAAGGGGCACAGGGATTCAGGATGACATCACCACCTGTGAAGAGAAGGAAAGCTCTATGAACAAAACTTTCTGAATCAGATTAAATTACACGTGTTCCCTCCTACAAACACACACACACACAGGTTTGCTTTCAAACACACATGCGCAAAATGTTGAGAAACCTTTCCTTTTTCCTCTCCGCTGACTCTTAATCACCCACGACGATCTATTCTGGCTGCCCCTAATGTCACTTCCTGTGTGAC
>NC_083774.1:1553403-1563403 GCF_963514075.1 Conger conger | reverse complement strand
ATAACGTGAATTTAACAAAATGTAACTTTCTAATGATGAATGATGAGCCTCAAAACGTTCTTTTTTTGTGTTAATAAATGACTGTTATACGGGAGTATATGCCCAATTCTCATCCCTCTCACCGCTTCCAGGGAACCAGGCCCAGTGACCAGAGACTGACACTGCCACCAGATCCCCCCTGCCCAGGATCCTTTACCTGCGCTGACCTGCGCTAACCTGCGCTGAGTTCAGCCTGCCCTCATTCTGAGGAGGTCAGGTTCCGGGGACGACACTGTGGTCACATACACTTCTCCCCAAACCAGACGGAAGTCGGAGAGATCTGCGTCTTACTCCCCACGGTGTCCTGCTAGGACAACACTTTCCACATGGATTGCGTGCCTGATTATTGATTACACACTCCTCAAAGAGGGCCTACACTGAGGCTGGTGTTTGATTACCCTTCATCTGACGACGGATCACCCACACATTCAGATCACAGCCGGGGCGATGGGAGCGCGAACCCCGTGCGGACGGCATCGTGATCTTCCCTGATTACTCCCTATTCATCACGCCGCCAGCCATTAGCAGCTCATACCAGACGTCACTTTAAAGTTCCACTCCGTTTGATTGCAGCCTTCCTCTGAGCGCCGTCTCTCTCACAGTGACTGCCGAGAGACAGGAGGGCGATATGGGCCGATCATGACGGGACAGGGAGACCTGACCGCCCCCTGCCCCACGCCCCCTGCCCCCTGCCCCACGCCCCACGCCCCACGCCCCACGCCCCACGCCCCCTGCCCCACGCCCCCTGCCCCACGCCCCCTGCCCCCTGCCCCACGCCCCACGCCCCCTGCCCCACGCCCCCTGCCCCACGCCCCCTGCCCCACGCCCCACGCCCCACGCCCCACGCCCCCTGCCCCACGCCCCCTGCCCCACGCCCCACGCCCCCTGCCCCACGCCCCCTGCCCCCTGCCCCACGCCCCACGCCCCCTGCCCCACGCCCCACCACATCTCTCCTCATCCTGACCGCCCCACGCCCCACGCCCCCTGCCCCACGCCCCCTGCCCCCTGCCCCACGCCCCACGCCCCCTGCCCCACGCCCCCTGCCCCACGCCCCCTGCCCCACGCCCCACGCCCCACGCCCCACGCCCCCTGCCCCACGCCCCCTGCCCCACGCCCCACGCCCCCTGCCCCACGCCCCCTGCCCCACGCCCCACGCCCCCTGCCCCACGCCCCCTGCCCCCTGCCCCACGCCCCACGCCCCCTGCCCCACGCCCCACCACATCTCTCCTCATCCTGACCGCCCCACGCCCCACGCCCCCTGCCCCACGCCCCCTGCCCCCTGCCCCACGCCCCACGCCCCCTGCCCCACGCCCCCTGCCCCACGCCCCCTGCCCCACGCCCCACGCCCCACGCCCCACGCCCCCTGCCCCACGCCCCCTGCCCCACGCCCCACGCCCCCTGCCCCACGCCCCCTGCCCCCTGCCCCACGCCCCACGCCCCCTGCCCCACGCCCCACCACATCTCTCCTCATCCTGACCGCCCCACGCCCCACGCCCCCTGCCCCACGCCCCCTGCCCCCTGCCCCACGCCCCCTGCCCCACGCCCCACGCCCCCTGCCCCACGCCCCCTGCCCCACGCCCCCTGCCCCACGCCCCACGCCCCACGCCCCACGCCCCCTGCCCCACGCCCCCTGCCCCACGCCCCACGCCCCCTGCCCCACGCCCCCTGCCCCCTGCCCCACGCCCCACGCCCCCTGCCCCACGCCCCACCACATCTCTCCTCATCCTGACCGCCCCCTGCCCCACGCCCCCTGCCCCCTGCCCCCTGCCCCACGCCCCCTGCCCCCTGCCCCACGCCCCACGCCCCCTGCCCCACGCCCCACCACATCTCTCCTCATCCTGACCGCCCCCTGCCCCATGCCCCCTGCCCCACGCTCCCTGCCCCACGCCCCCTGCCCCACGCCCCACGCCCCACGCCCCCTGCCCCACGCCCCACGCCCCACGCCCCACGCCCCACGCCCCACGCCCCCTGCCCCACGCCCCACGCCTCACCACATCTCTCCTCATCCTGACCGCCCCCTGCCCCACGCCCCCTGCCCCACGCCCCACGCCCCACGCCCCACGCCTCACCACATCTCTCCTCATCCTGACCGCCCCCTGCCCCACGCCCCCTGCCCCACGCCCCACGCCCCCTGCCCCACGCCCCCTGCCCCACGCCCCACACCACAGCACTGAGAGACCCACATACACACACACACGTGTTAACAGCACTGAGAGACCCACACACACACACACGTGTTAGGAGCACTGAGAGACCCACACACACGTGTTGACAGCACTGAGAGACCCACACACACACACGTGTTAACAGCACTGAGAGACCCACACACACACGTGTTAACAGCACTGAGAGACCCACACACACACACACGGGTTAACAGCACTGAGAGACCCACACACACACGTGTTAGGAGCACTGAGAGACCCACACACACACACACACGTGTTAGGAGCACTGAGAGACCCACACACACACACACACACACACACACACACACACACACACAAAGGGGTGAGCAGCACTGAGAGGCAGATTGCAGAAGTCATCGATTATGTTCCAGTCTCATCTGGTTTAGGGGGAACCCCGTTTCCCACAAAAATAAATAATTCAGGAGGGAGCTGTTCACGTGAAGTTTTGAGGAAATAGTGTAACCGTGGTGATTTCCGCGGGGTGACCGTAGCGGGTGGAGGAAGCGTACAGAAAGAGACGGAGAGCTGAGGAAAGCCGGTCGGGTGGGGGGTTAGGAAGGAGGGTGGAAATCCAGTTAAACGAGGCCAGGGGTCTGAGGCTCGGTGTGCAAGCGAGGACATGAGAGACTGTCAGTCAAGAACCACAGTCAGGATGACGCAACATTCAAGGAGTAGAGGAAGGAGAAGTCGTTTCAAAGAATGAACAGTTATACCCGCGGCGCAAAGATGACAGTGTTTGCTTTTCCAAACTTGAAAAACACCAACTAACAAATAGCAATGAGGTCTTTCTTACATGGCACGTTTTGTGACATAACAGTGCTACGGGCTGTGTGTTTAAGCATTTCCTCTCCGATTCCCTGACTCCTGGCGGAGTGTTCGGTTGGTATGACACGCAAGCTGTGATTGGGTGAGCAGATAATTGACCGTCAGAGAGGAACGCGACGACTCTGACGGTCTGTCCCGGGAAACGGAAGCGTTCCCTGCCTCCGCTCCCTCAGCAGCGAGTCACGCTAAAGAGGAGTGGCAGTGATCAATATTTTTACAAATCACGATTAGTTCCTCATCCAGTCCCACAGGGCGGCCTGTCTGCAGACACAGGCAGAGGGAGGCGCAGGGCGGGGGGGCCGTTTGAGCAACATCAGGCCTGCGGATAAGAAAGCAGTGCCCCGATTCAGCCCGTCTCTCAGGCCCTGTTTCAGCCTGTTTCAGCCCGTCTCTCTCAGGCCTGATTCAGCCCGTCTCTCTCAGGCCTGTTTCAGCCCGTCTCTCTCAGGCCCTGTTTCAGCCTGTTTCAGCTGGTTTCAGCCTCTCTCTCAGGCCCTGATTCAGCTTCTCTCAGGCCCTGATTCAGCCTGTTTCAGCCCGTCTCTCTCAGGCCTGATTCAGCCCGTCTCTCTCAGGCCTGATTCAGCCCCTCTCTGTCAGGCCTGTTTCAGCCCGTCTCTCTCAGGCCCTGATTCAGCCTGTTTCAGCCCCTCTCTCAGGCCCTGATTCAGCCTGTTTCAGCCCCTCTCTCAGGCCCTGTTTCAGCCTGTTTCAGCCCCTCTCTCTCAGGCCTGTTTCAGCCCCTCTCTCAGGCCTGATTCAGCCCCTCTCTCAGGCCCTGATTCAGCCTGTTTCAGCCCCTCTCTCAGGCCCTGTTTCAGCCTGTTTCAGCCCCTCTCTCTCAGGCCTGATTCAGCCTGTTTCAGCCCCTCTCTCAGGCCTGATTCAGCCCCTCTCTCAGGCCCTGATTCAGCCTGTTTCAGCCCCTCTCTCAGGCCTGTTTCAGCCCCTCTCTCTCAGGCCTGATTCAGCCTGTTTCAGCCCCTCTCTCAGGCCTGTTTCAGCCCCTCTCTCTCAGGCCTGATTCAGCCCCTCTCTCAGGCCTGATTCAGCCCCTCTCTCTCAGGCCCTGATTCAGCCTGTTTTAGCCCCTCTCTCTCAGGCCCTGATTCAGCCTGTTTCAGCCCCTCTCTCAGGCCCTGTTTCAGCTTCTATCAGGCCCTGATTCAGCCCCTCTCTCAGGCCTGCAGGATGGCAGGAAACAGCAGCTTTTGGGAGAAACAGCCATAAAATACTCCACCTTGCTCGGCTTTGTTCCTTAAAGGAAATGCTGAAAAAATAACCAGGTTTAAAATTTCAAATAAACAGCCACAATTGTGCTTTTAAATAATAAATGGTCCCCAACTTCATACACTGGAAAGAACAGGAATAATTGAAGAAAACAATGTCCGATGCAGAAACCATCCCAGCTTCAAACACTCAGTCATAAACTATGAATGCTCTCTCAAAGACAAGCCAGCGTCTGTTTACAATTTCCCTCTAATTGCGGATATCGCGTTATTTTGGCTCAATTTGATGTTCGTTTGCTTATACCCTCTGAAAAGGAAGAAAAAGTAATAAAAAAACAAAACAAAAATGGCAAATTAGGGAGCAAAACAAGAAAAACAAAGATATTTGAACACAATATACTGACAAGGAATACCCATTTAATAATCTGACATACTTCACTATAGAACAAAGACTTCCTAAACAGAAAATTAACCAATCTTAGTTTTTCAACAATATCCTTTGTAAGCTTCTTTTGTAGATGAAACAAAAGAGACTTTAGTCTACAAATAATGATTATGCGGGGTTCTCAGCATGGTTAAGTATGTCTAGATGACCATCAGAAAAATTTGTGCAAGTGACTAACTAAAGTAAACTACATAAATTATAACACAATAGGATTCAATCACCCAAAAACATTATGAATATACAACATAGTCTTAAATCTGCCAAAGGCCATTAATATAATGTAATGTAAAAGAAGGACAAAACCCCAGCAATGAAGATCGCATGAAGCACATTAAACAAATTCTTTGTGAAGGCTATTTTCCGAAAGCTTTATCTGTTCTGAACAATCACATAGAAAATGTAATTATGTGCAAAGCAGGGCTATTAAGGGCCTTCTGATGTCACATCTGAAGCACAATCACCCCGAGGTGCCCCTCTTTCACCTGAAGAAACCCCTCAACGCGACCGCGACCACCTCCCCGCTCTCACGAGAGGTCGGCTCAGCCATTCTGAAAGAAATCAGCGCTAGCCGGAGATGTCCAGTCTGTCCATACGAGCCCCATTCATACAGGAGCAGCACAGAGGGAAGAAGGTGGGCCTCCACCAGGCCTGTCAGCGGATTGGCCAACGCGGTACTGAAGCCTCACGGTGTGGGTTTTTGGTTCTAAGTGAAAAGGACAACATGGGGCTCGGTGCCACTTCAGTGAGGAATCAGAACTCTCGGCACTGACGACGTGATTGGCAGCATTTGAACGACTATATAGAAAATAATTCATCACACACGCTCATAACCGCTTTTAATAGGACCGACGAGGTCATAAAAGGTTCCTCCTGGAGAATTAAGCGCCAGATTATATTTCATAAAGTTTATAAAGCAGAGGACCTGGAGCCTGCGAGGGGGAGATTTGGGGATTAAAATAAGCAGACCTTTCACAGTTTGGAGCCGTTTTACAAAAGACGGAGTTTACTGCGGAGGATTACATCGGCCCTTATCGCCGGTCAGAGGATCTGCTCCTCCTCCTCCTCCTCCTCCTCCTCCTCCTCCTGAAGACCAGGACGCCTCCCCACGCCAGCACAAGGGCAGGCCCCGCGGTGGGATTAGCGGGGTAAGAGGCCACTGGGCTCTGGGGGGAGGAGAGTGAGTGTGCCTGAGGCATGGGGAGGAGAGTGAGTGTGTCTGAGGCATGGGGAGGTGGGGAGGTGTGAGGCATGGGGAGGTGGGGGTATGTGCCTGAGGCATGGGGAGGTGGGGAGGGTGGGGGTGTGTGCCTGAGGCATGGGGAGGTGGGGGTGTGTGCCTGAGGCATGGGGAGGTGGGGGTGTGTGTCTGAGGCAGGGGGAGGAGAGTGAGTGTGTCTGAGGCATGGGGAGGTGGGGAGGTGTGAGGCATGGGGAGGTGGGGGTGTGTGCCTGAGGCATGGGGAGGTGGGGAGGTGGGGGTGTGTGCCTGAGGCATGGGAGGTGGGGGTGTGTGTCTGAGGCATGGGGAGGTGGGGGTGTGTGTCTGAGGCATGGGAGGTGGGGGGTGTGTGTCTGAGGCATGGGGAGGTGGGGGTGTGTGTGCCTGAGGCATGGGGAGGTGGGGGTGTGTGCCTGAGGCATGGGGAGGTGGGGAGGTGGGGGTGTGTGCCTGAGCATGGGGAGGTGGGGGTGTGTGTCTGAGACATGGGGAGGTGGGGTGTGTGTCTGAGACATGGGGAGGTGGGGGTGTGTGTCTGAGGCATGGGGAGGTGGGGGTGTGTGTCTGAGACATGGGGAGGTGGGGGTTGTGTGTCTGAGCCATGGGGAGGTGGGGGTGGGGGTGTGTGCCTGAGGCATGGGGAGGTGGGGGTGTGTGTCTGAGGCATGGGGAGGTGGGGGTGTGTGTCTGAGGCATGGGGAGGTGGGGGTGTGTGAGGCATGGGGAGGTGGGGGTGTGTGTCTGAGGCATGGGAGGTGGGGGTGTGTGCTGAGGCATGGGAGGTGGGGGTGTGTGGCTGAGGCATGGGTGAGGTGGGGAGGTGGGGGTGTGTGGCTGAGGCATGGGGAGGTGGGGGTGTGTGTCTGAGGCATGGGGAGGTGGGGGTGTGGAGGTGGGGGTGTGTGTCTGAGACATGGGGAGGTGGGGGGTGTGTGTCTGAGGCATGGGGAGGTGGGGAGGTGGAGGTGGGGGTGTGTGTCTGAGGCATGGGGAGGTGGGGGTGTGGGGGTGGGGGTGTGTGTCTGAGGCATGGGGAGGTGGGGGTGTGGAGGTGGGGGTGTGTCTGAGGCATGGGAGGTGGGGGTGTGTGCCTGAGGCAGGGGGAGGTGGGGAGGTGGGGGTGGGGGGTGGAACGTTCTGGAAAGAGGCAGAGTCTCAGAATGAACTGACACCAGGTTAACTGGGTCAACCCAATCAAGCAGCAGCCTGAGCACTGGGTCTCAGGACCGCCGGGGATGAACAGAAGCTGCCGCAGATCACAACACTCCTGAGGGCAGAGGGTCCCTGCCGGGTCCCAGAGGACAGCGGGGCTGGAAGGGGGAGGTACCAGCCTGAGTGTCGATGCTCCAACTGGAGATCATTCTCTCGACCAGCGCTGCTCAACTCCACGTCCTGCAGTGTCTGCAGCGCTACTCAACTCCACGTCCTGCAGTGTCTGCAGTGCTACTCAACTCCACGTCCCTGCAGTGCTACTCAACTCCACGTCCTGTAGTGTCTGCAGTGCTACTCAACTCCATGTCCTGCAGTGTCTGCAGTGCTACTCAACTCCACGTCCTGCAGTGCTACTCAACTCCACGTCCTGCAGTGTCTGCAGTGCTACTCAACTCCACGTCCTGCAGTGTCTGCAGTGCTACTCAACTCCACATCCTGCAGTGCTACTCAACTCCACGTCCTGCAGTGTCTGCAGTGCTACTCAACTCCACGTCCTGCAGTGTCTGCAGTGCTACTCAACTCCACGTCCTGCAGTGCTACTCAACTCCACGTCCTGCAGTGCTACTCAACTCCACGCCCTGCAGTGTCTGCAGTGCTACTCAACTCCACGCCCTGCAGTGTCTGCAGTGCTACTCAACTCCACATCCTGCGGTGTCTGCAGAGCTACTCAACTCCACATCCTGCAGTGTCTGCAGTGCTACTCAACTCCACGTCCTGCAGTGTCTGCAGTGCTACTCAACTCCACGTCCTGCAGTGCTACTCAACTCCACGTCCTGCAGTGTCTGCAGTGCTACTCAACTCCACGTCCTGCAGTGTCTGCAGTGCTACTCAACTCCACATCCTGCAGTGCTACTCAACTCCACGTCCTGCAGTGTCTGCAGTGCTACTCAACTCCACGTCCTGCAGTGTCTGCAGTGCTACTCAACTCCACGCCCTGCAGTGTCTGCAGAGCTACTCAACTCCACGTCCTGCAGTGCTACTCAACTCCACGTCCTGCAGTGCTACTCAACTCCACGTCCTGCAGTGCTACTCAACTCCACGTCCTGCAGTGTCTGCAGTGCTACTCAACTCCACGTCCTGCAGTGTCTGCAGTGCTACTCAACTCCACGCCCTGCAGTGTCTGCAGTGCTACTCAACTCCACGCCCTGCAGTGTCTGCAGAGCTACTCAACTCCACGTCCTGCAGTGTCTGCAGTGCTACTCAACTCCACGTCCTGCAGTGTCTGCAGTGCTACTCAACTCCACGTCCTGCAGTGTCTGCAGTGCTACTCAACTCCACGTCCTGCAGTGTCTGCAGTGCTACTCAACTCCACGTCCTGCAGTGTCTGCAGTGCTACTCAACTCCACATCCTGCAGTGCTACTCAACTCCACGTCCTGCAGTGTATGCAGTGCTACTCAACTCCACGGCCCTGCAGTGTCTGCAGAGCTACTCAACTCCACATCCTGCGGGCCACAGTGTCTGCAGGTATTTGTCATGTCATGTAATTTGGCTGACGCGTATTTGCTTGAACTTTGGCGGTTCACCACCTGATTTCACTCATTTACCCGAACCAGGCAGGTAAAATAATCAGTGCAAGCAGGTGGTGTAACGTACGGTAGAAGAAAATACCTCCAGACATTGCGGCCCACAGGACGTGGAGTTGAGTAACACTGCTTTAGAATACTGGCCCTAGATTTGAGACCGTATCGTATTGGAAATTGAGAAATATTCTACAAAAGTGCAAACCCTGCCTTCTGGTCCTATTCATTGGCTCAATTGCACCTGGCAATCGAACACAGAAAAGTATTTGAATATAAAAAACAATTACGTAATTGTTCTTTGACCAGCTCTGAAGAGACATCTCTGAAGCCTTTGTCCAGACACTAATGTAATTTGTGTAATGTAGTTTATCGCTGCATCATCTTGGATCTCGTACATATGCGTCTTCCCAACCAGCTTTTCACTAACTCAAAACATCCTCCGAGCTCTGTTGCTCTTCAAGTCATGCCGCATTTACCTGTGGGAGTTTACCAAGGGTCAAGTCATTTCAGCACAAACTGGAAAATATTCTGCTACACATTCTCTCACATTCTTTGCTCCCTTCCAAATCTTCTGAATCACAGAACACTCTCCCCATCAACTCAAACCTGAGTCGAGAATTTTCATCCTGCCAATAGAATGTGGAGCTGAAAAATAAGCACGTATTCATTCAGCGCGAATAACGTGAAAGTTTTCAGGTGAAACGTTCATTTGCACACTTCTTCAACGACTCATGCAGTGGCCACAACCTGACACACCACTCCGATTACCGCACGACATCCCCAAGACCCTGTCAGGTGTGTGAGAGACTTCACCCAGGAGGAGAACGGGCGGGCGAGCGACAGGGTTTTCTGCAGGGTTATTTTTACAGCCTCTATTATTTTGCGTTGTAAATATTCAAATCCACATTTTAAACCCGGGCTTAGCGAGCAGAATGGCCAACAACAACATGCGGCTCTTCAACTGGTTTCCGCCCTTTCCCTTTTTTAAAAAGAAACCATTATGAAGATTAACAGAAATTATTAATCTTCGCAGGAATGATGAAATGCGGGTGCGTGGTATAATATACCAGTTAAAAAAATTACACCTCTAATGTAAATTTGGTTTGTGCACTGGAGTTTATTTATTTGATTTTTCCGTTTGTTTTCATTATTCGTTTTGATGTTTTGACACATTCTGCATTCCCCTTTAAGGCTGGAATTAATTTCTCCGGGCTTGAATATTAATCCCAAATCAAGCGGGATTAGTTCCCCATTGTCCCGTCGCGCTGAGCTCCCAATAAAGGGGATGACACAGAGTGGAAGTCTTCACTTCACAAAGCCC
>NC_083774.1:1538403-1548403 GCF_963514075.1 Conger conger | reverse complement strand
CCTACAACCGGACACCTACAACACGCTTTCACCCCCACACCTACAACCCCACACCCACAACCCCACACCTACAACCGGACACCTACAACACGCTTTCACCCCCACACCTACAACCCCACACCTACAACCTCACACGTACAACACTGTCTCACCCTCATACCTACAACACTGTCTCACCCTCACACCCACAACCCCACACCTACAACCTCACACCTACAACACGCTTTCACCCCACCGATTGATGAGCACCATCATGCTCAGAACCAGCACACACGCAAAACTATTTACTGCATGGATGTGGAAAAACCAAGGACAGATGTTTAGTTTGCCAGTTTAAAAACCATCTCCTCATAACCTCATAACTCAGAACGTGTGAATTAAACCCGTCTCACTGTGAAGGACTTAGACACTGTGAAGAATAAACCTTTTGAAAAGTCAAAATCAATTTACGGGGAGAAAGAAACCAAAGCTTCAAGCGGAGAAGAAAAGCTTATTTCAACATTTTGACAATCACAGCTTCATACAATCTTCACAGGCAAAAAAAACAAAAACAAAGTAAAGGCAATTAATATATATATATATATATATATACACACACACATTTAAGTTGAGTTGCTGAACTGTGATGATCTGAAGTACTGGAAATATCCAGAGGCATCGGGATAGAGGGAGGATTTCCAGACAGACGGAACAAAGAGCAATTAGGAAGAGGGGGGGTCTGCACCTCGCCCCCGCCCCGCCCCGCCCCGCCCCGCCCCGCCCGCCTCCCTCCCGCCGGCTGGCCGGGAGCTTCCCAGACCGGGACCGTGGCAGTGGCCCTCCGGTCAGACAGAGAGGGGTTCCCATGCCACGGGCAGTGGGACCGGCGCACCACGCGGAGGTATTTATAGCGTCCCAGCTCCAAGGGGCTCAGAGAGAGGGCGCGCTTGTTTTCGTTTCCACCCCGCCCCCCCCATCCCCAGAGCCCCTCAGCCCTCACACGGGGGTGTTAGATATATACCCAAACACGGAGCGCGGGGAGGGGGGGCCACGGAGGAATCTCAACTCTCAACAGGCTCCAAATTAGAGTACTCTGACGGTGAGAGGGAACTGGGCTGAGAAACGTGGGAGATGTTCTGCTACGATGGTCAGAAGACCATGTCCAATCACGTTCTGATTCGACCAGTACGTTAAGACACAGACATACACCACACTCTGGTCGCAAAATGGTGCTGAACCACTGAAGAGTACATGGCTGGTGTTCAAGTACGGTATGTGGCTGGGGTTCAGGGACTGTATGTGGCTGGGGTTCAGGGACTGTATGTGGGTGGGGTTCAGGTACTATGCGGCTGGGGTTCAGAGACTATGTGGCTGGTGTTCAGGTACTGTATGTGGCTGGGGTTCAGAGACTATGTGGCTGGTGTTCAGGCACTGTATGTGGCTGGGGTTCAGAGACTATGTGGCTTTTGTTCAGGTACGGTATGTGGCTGGTGTTCAGGGACTGTATGTGGCTGGTGTTCAGGTACTGTATGTGGCTGGGGTTCAGGGACTGTATGTGGGTGGGGTTCAGGGACTGTATGTGGGTGGGGTTCAGAGACTATGTGGCTGGTGTTCAGGTACGGTATGTGGCTGGTGTTCAGGTACTGTATGTGGGTGGGGTTCAGGGACTATGCGGCTGGAGTTCAGAGACTATGTGGCTGGTGTTCAGGTACGGTATGTGGCTGGTGTTCAGGTACTGTATGTGGGTGGGGTTCAGGGACTATGCGGCTGGGGTTCAGAGACTATGGGGCTGGTGTTCAGGTACTGTACGTGGCTGGGGTTCAGAGAATGCACACACTCTCACACACACACAGCTCGTCTGCATGTTATAAATTGTCACGTACATTTATCGTAGAGAGTTCTTTGCCACTATAGATGAGCCTCTTATTGTGATTATATAGGCCCCTAAGCCATCACAGCATGCCCACAAAATTGTGGTTGAGATATAAACCTGGTTGCACTTATGTACCGGTGGTGAAGAAGGAGTCAACTGCGTAAATTGGACCAGACCTGACCAATAAAACCTGCACGTGCCATGACACAGAATCTACAATGATATCCAAGACCACTCTTTCACAACAGAGTCAATCTACTGACACCGAGCTGAAAGTGGAGGACACAGCGTCTCACTCTGGAACATCCCAGACTACTGAAACAGCGTCTCACTCTGGAACATCCCAGACTACTGAAACAGCGTCTCACTCTGGAACATCCCAGACTACTGAAACAGCGTCTCACTCTGGAACATCCCAGACTACTGAAACAGCGTCTCACTCTGGAACATCCCAGACTACTGAAACAGCGTCTCACTCTGGAACATCCCAGACTGCTGAAACAGCGTCTCACTCTGGAACATCCCAGACTACTGAAACAGCGTCTCACTCTGGAACATCCCAGACTACTGAAACAGCGTCTCACTCTGGAACATCCCAGACTACTGAAACAGCGTCTCACTCTGGGACATCCCAGACTACTGAAACAGCGTCTCACTCTGGAACATCCCAGACTACTGAAACAGCGTCTCACTCTGGAACATCCCAGACTACTGAAACAGCGTCTCACTCTGGAACATCCCAGACTACTGAAACAGCGTCTCACTCTGGAACATCCCAGACTACTGAAACAGCGTCTCACTCTGGAACATCCCAGACTACTGAAACAGCGTCTCACTCTGGAACATCCCAGACTACTGAAACAGCGTCTCACTCTGGAACATCCCAGACTGCTGAAACAGCGTCTCACTCTGGAACATCCCAGACTGCTGAAACAGCGTCTCACTCTGGAACATCCCAGACTACTGAAACAGGTTCAGATCTGGGGACTGAGAAGGAAGACAAGCGAAGGGCGATGACTGGATAACGTCAGGGTCACTCTACACAAACCGTCACGCACAAAGTGCTCCAAGATGAAGTCAGAGGTCACTCGGTAACAGTGAGTGGTGACTGATACCGCCCTCGGGTTCAGTGAGAGGTAAATACGTCTGACTATTACACCTGTCATGAATAGTCACTGTTGTGTTTGCGTGTACTGTTCCCCAACTGGAGACACACAGCAAAAGCAGAAATACACGATGGGGTAGGAGGAGCAGGCTCTGGAGGGCAGGAGAGACTGGGGGGCACAGTGGGGCAGGAGGAGCAGGCCCTGGGGGGCACAGTGGGGCAGGAGGAGCAGGCCCTGGGGGGCACAGTGGGGCAGGAGGAGCAGGCCCTGGGGGACACAGTGGGGCAGGAGGAGCAGGCCCTGGGGGGCACAGTGGGGCAGGAGGAGCAGGCCCTGGGGGGCACAGTGGGGCAGGAGGAGCAGGCCCTGGGGGGCACAGTGGGGCAGGAGGAGCAGGCCCTGGGGGACACAGTGGGGCAGGAGGAGAAGGCCCTGGGGGGCACAGTGGGGCAGGAGGAGCAGGCTCTGGAGGGCACAGAGGGGCAGGAGGAGCAGGCCCTGGGGGGCACAGTGGGGCAGGAGGAGCAGGCCCTGGGGGGCACAGTGGGGCAGGAGGAGCAGGCCCTGGGGGGCACAGTGGGGCAGGAGGAGCAGGCCCTGGGGGGCACAGTGGGGCAGGAGGAGCAGGCCCTGGGGGACACAGTGGGGCAGGAGGAGCAGGCCCTGGGGGGCACTGAGGGAGAAGTCCCCCAGGGGCCCCACACAAACACATCTCCTCCCACTCAGTGACATCATCACAGAAGGATTCCACGAGCAGGGTTTCTATTTCTCCACGTCTGTGGGAAAACAGAAGCGCATGTTTGTAAGGCACTTCCTACATTCCTCATCCGGGCTTCGGGACAGTCTGGCTACTGACCGAGCGCAGACACAGAGCACAGGCGCAGAGCACAGAGCACAGAGCGCAGACACAGAGCACAGAGCACAGAGCACAGAGCACAGAGCACAGAGCACTGAGCACAGAGCACAGAGCACAGAGCACAGACACAGAGCACAGAGCACAGAGCACAGAGCACAGAGCACAGAGCACAGAGCACAGAGCACAGAGCACTGAGCACAGAGCACAGAGCACAGAGCACAGACACAGAGCACAGAGCACAGAGCACAGAGCACAGACACAGACACAGATACAGATACAGACACAGAGCACAGAGCACAGAGCACAGAGCACAGACACAGAGCACAGACACAGAGCACAGACACAGAGCACAGAGCACAGAGCACAGAGCACAGAGCACAGAGCACAGAGCACAGAGCACAGACACAGACACAGAGCACAGAGCACAGAGCGCAGACACGGAGAACAGGGCTGCGATCGTAAAGGGGCACCACACGGGCCACCGTGTCTTTCCAACGCCTTATAAGGAAAAGCATTTCCTTAGTTACTAATCTCATTAGTAAAACACAACTTTCACAGATGCTTCAACTTCCCACCCTGTTTTGCTGGGAAGGAGAAGAGACTGCAGTCTGTTTGGCAAAACAGAACTTCATTTGTGATCCAGAGGAGGGATGGTATGACCCCGAGATCTGGAATTCATTTTGTTTGCAAAATAAGTTCAGTAATGGCTTCATGTTTTTTTCACAAAAGGTTTATTTGAATGAGAAACACTGAATATGAATTTTCTTTCTTTCTTTGAAAGGGCTTTCTGCACTGTGCAGATTTTTATAGTCATAATTGAGGTGTGTGTGCTGATTTTTATAGCCATAATTGAGGTGTGTGTGCTGATTTTTATAGTCATAATTGAGGTGTGTGTGCTGATTTTTATAGTCATAATTGAGGTGTGTGTGCTGATTTCTTACCTTCCATTTTACAATGTAGAGTCCCTGAGATGGAGTATTACAATATTGTCCAAATGAGTCTTAAATTTGACACCAAATGTAACATTTTATCAATGGTATCACTCACACACTCACACACAGAGACACACAGACACATACACACACACACACACACACACACACAGACACACACATAGACACACACACAGACACACACACGCACACACGGAGAGAGCAAACATAAGCATAGTGAAAAGATGTTCAGTGTGTAACCGAGTGGATAATTATAACTTCGGCGCTGAGTCTCCAGAACACAGCCCAGCGTATGGGCCTCTGACGGCCAGAAAACCAGCGGCACAGAACCAGCTTCCAGCAGACACTCAGAATGTGGCACCAGTGCCCTGGGACGATAAATCTCACATCACATAAACCCTCAAACACTCAGTGTGCCGTCTGACTAGGCAAAGCAAGCTCCTGGGCAACTTTCACACACAACAACACTCGCCCCAACGCTGCAGAACCTTTACTCTTTCAGCTAAAACACCACTAAAAACCTCCCAAAGTGTACTCCGTGTGTTATAATCTTTGAGACGGAGTCACGAAAGAACATTGAAGTGCATATTAATGACACAAGTTCAATGCTTCTCAATGGTACAGCAGAATGGAGCTTCTTCTTGAAATCAAAAGGGGTGAGATGGGTTTATTCACCTCTCCTGCAGCAAACAGGGAGGTTTTGACTGCAATGGCTTGGATTCACAAATGACGAAGGACCCTTAGCGACCCGCCTATACAAGTCCCAGCTCTGTCCCCCTTCACCAAACACAGAGGCTGCGCTGGGGAGAGGATTAACTGATCAGCTATGATATAATACATAATCTGTTATTTAGCTGACACTTTTATCCAAAGCAACGTACGGTTGATTAGACTAAGCAGGGGCCAATCCCTCCTGGAACAATGCAGGGTTAAGGGACTTGCTCAAGGGCCCAACAGCTGTGCGGAGCTTATTGTAGCTACATGAGGCTTGGACCACCAACCTTCCAGGTCTCAGGCATGCACCATAACCACATGGCCCCAGGTATGCGGTCACACACAGCAGCAGAGAGGGGCTGGACCTCACAGACACACACACAGGAGGAGAGAGGGGCTGGACCTCACAGACACACACAGGAGGAGAGAGGGGCTGGACCTCACAGACACACACAGCAGCAGAGAGAGGGGCTGGACCTCACAGACACACACAGCAGCAGAGAGAGGGGCTGGACCTCAGACACACACAGGAGGAGAGAGGGGCTGGACCTCACAGATCCAGGAGGAAAGAGGGGCTGGACCTCACAGACACACACAGGAGGAGAGAGGAGCTGGACCTCACAGACACACACAGCAGCAGAGAGAGGGGCTGGACCTCACACACACAGGAGCAGAGAGGGGCTGGACCTCACACACACAGGAGCAGAGAGGGGCTGGACCTCACAGACACACACAGCAGCAGAGAGAGGGGCTGGACCTCACAGACACACACAGGAGCAGAGAGCTCCCTGCATTACCGCAGCAGGTTAGGACACAGATCCCCCCCAAAGTGCTGTAATTCCACATCTGCGAGCGCGGCTGATTTTTAATGACATGGGGTCAGCGCGGGCCAATTATGAGCAACTGCCCGCGTGCCCGGGGAGGGCCAGAGAGCCATGTCCTTAAATCCTGCCTCCGCCCTTCCACACCAAAACACAGCGCCAAACGGGAGAGTCATCAAATCATCACGTATAAATCTCCCGCGTCAGGACCGGGGGGCCGGGGGCCGGGGGGTCGAGGGGCTGGGGGCTCTCCGGACGGGGGAGGAGGGTAGCCACAGGCCGTGCGGTAAGCCTCCCCCCGCCCCCCTCCCTCATATTAATTTACCCCCCGCCACTGCGGCAGGGGAGCGGGGGGCCCAGGGGGAGAACATTGAGATTCACCACACACCCCCGGCCCAACATCGCTTCATTACATACATTATGCATTCAGCACGAGAACACGAGCGCGCTTCTGCTGAACGGGGGCAGGGGAGAGCGGGAGAAAAAATATATATATGCATAAATGTACTCCTCATTTTTTGTATGAAGAGAAAATGTTTCTACACAAATGTGTTTAAAGGGTGCATAAAATAAAGTGCTTAGAGGAGAGTATCTTGCCTTTTTTTTTTCATGCATACATTTTCTTTGTCTGTTTCCCCGCTGCCATCGTAGAAGTGAAGTATTGATGGGTTATTATATCTTGGGAACTGTAGACTTGTGTGTGTGTTTACTGTCCACTAACCTTTAGGAATGCGTTGGCGCAAATCTGAATGTATCTTGTGTCGTCCATGTTAGAGAGCGGATGGACTTCCTGCGGACGGGCGTGTTCATTGTGCTCTCCACTCTAAAGCAAGGGCAGTCGCTGAAAGGCCAAATACACCTTTTTCTATTTTGTTTATTCATGCCCACCATTTTACACACCCTTCTGAAAGTGTCTCAGTCCTACGAGTCGCCAGCGGGATCAGTTACAGCCCCTGGTGAGCCCCTGGAGGCAGCATGCAGGACGGAAAAGAAAGGGTCTCACCTGGGGTCTCACCTGGGGTCTCACCTGCTGTTTAACCTGGTGTCTCACCTGCTGTCTCACCTGCTGTTCAACCTGCTGTCTCACCTGCTGTTTAACCTGCTGTTTAACATGCTGTCTCACCTGCTGTCTCACCTGCTGTCTCACCTGCTGTTCAACCTGCTGTCTCACCTGCTGTTTAACCTGCTGTTTAACCTGGTGTCTCACCTGCTGTTTAACCTGGTGTCTCACCTGCTGTTTAACATGCTGTCTCACCTGCTGTTTAACCTGGTGTCTCACCTGCTGTCTCACCTGCTGTCTCACCTGTTGTTTAACCTGCTGTCTCACCTGCTGTCTCACCTGCTGTTTAACATGCTGTCTCACCTGCTGTTTAACCTGGTGTCTCACCTGCTGTTTAACCTGCTGTCTCACCTGCTGTTTAACCTGGTGTCTCACCTGCTGTCTCACCTGCTGTCTCACCTGCTGTCTCACCTGCTGTTTAACATGCTGTCTCACCTGCTGTTTAACCTGGTGTCTCACCTGCTGTTTAACCTGGGGTTTAACCTGGTGTCTCACCTGGGGTTTAGCGCTGCGGTATTGTGGCCTTTATCAGAGGGCGGTGCGAGGCTAATTCGTGGCGTTGACATCAGACCTCAGACTGACCTGTTTGAGCCGTAGTCAGGGCATACTGCCGTCTCATACAGGGACAGAGTCAGGCGCGCTCTTCCCTAAATAAAGCACAAACACACAGGCAGGGCACAGCGTGGCCCCAGTCGCAGAATACTGCACTTTCTCCAGTCACCAGCAAGGGGCCTGCAGAGAAAATATCTCTTTCTCTCTCTTTCTCGTGTGTGTGTGTGTGTGTGTGTAAAAAGGCAGCAGAATTATTATTATTATTATCATTATTATTAATATCTTGTTCTATTCTTAGCTCCAAGCCAATATACAGTGCACTAGCCAATGAGATCTGCGTTTGTGTGTGATGTCACAGCTCAGTAACTTTGGCTGATGGATCCAGTCAGCATCGCGTCATCGGCATGTAGGCGGAGCCTTCCGGGGGGAACGCAAACCTGTGTCCGCCATCGTTCTGAATAGCGAGCCGTTGTAGATAACTGCCATTTTAGTGTTCTAATAAACAATAATGTCAGAAAATTGCATTCACTCATTACATTTAAACACAAGCAGAGATATTGTGGCAAAAATAAATTGAGCAGGACATGTGTGCTGTTAACAATTTCATTTTATTGGGGTGGCAAGGGTGCGGTTTGTGGGAAGGAAGCAGGGCGGTTCGAGGAGTCGCGCACACATGTGGACTATGTTGTGAATTAGTCCAGGCTTTTAAAACGAGGGCTCTTTCCACAGGAGGTGTCTGAGGCCGGGGAACCACCGTACCAGAGAGAGAGCTGCGAGCAACGCTGAAAAGCTGCTGTTAAGGTTTTAGTTTTCTTCTCCTGGAATTATTTTAGTTTGTTGATTTTACCCCAATGAAGTGAGGGTGAAGGGAGAATATGTTTTTGTTTGTTTACGAGCTGGGCGGGGCAGCGGGAGGGGTGGGGTGGGGCGGGGCAGCGGGAGGGGTGGGGTGGGACGGGGCAGCGGGATGGGACTGACACTGCGCATCCATGTCCGTCAGCGAACGACCAACCCCTCACCTCCGGCTTGAATGGGCAGAGCAGCACCTCGGCCTGGTACCACACTCCTCTGGCCCTGTATGGGCCCGTTTGGCTGGAGGGCTCTGGCCCTGTATGGGCCCGTTTGGCTGGAGGGCTCTGGCCCTGTATGGGCCCGTTTGGCTGCAGTAGGAGTGCTCTGGCCCTGTATGGGCCCGTTTGGCTGCAGTAGGAGCGCTCTGGCCCTGTATGGGCCCGTTTGGCTGGAGGGCTCTGGCCCTGTATGGGCCCGTTTGGCTGCAGTAGGAGGGCTCTGGCCCTGTATGGGCCCGTTTGGCTGGAATAGGAGTGCTCTGGCCCTGTAAGGGCCCGTTTGGCTGGAGGGCTCTGGCCCTGTATGGGCCCGTTTGGCTGCAGTAGGAGTGCTCTGGCCCTGTATGGGCCCGTTTGGCTGCAGTAGGAGGGCTCTGGCCCTGTATGGGCCCGTTTGGCTGCAGTAGGAGGGCTCTGGCCCTGTATGGGCCCGTTTGGCTGGAGTAGGAGTGCTCTGGCCCTGTATGGGCCCGTTTGGCTGCAGTAGGAGTGCTCTGGCCTGACCTGAGGGCACACATCCAATCAGCTCACTATCTGTGAAAAGGGCTCTGTAATGGTGACATTTTTCCACCTCGTCAATAAGCGCTGAAAGCCACTCTTCTGGGCGCTACTTGACCGTTTAACTTCTTCCTGAAAAGGCCCTTTCTTTCTCCCTGCCTCCATTTCTTGCTGAAATCAATAAAGGTGGAAAAAGGGATGAGGCTGGTCTGAGAGATGCATTAACTGCTGTTCTCCTCCGAGCTGCAGAGGCACAGAGAGGCACAGAGAGGCACAGAGAGCTGGTCTCCACTCACAGGACTGCTCAGCTAACCTACATACTCAGTACATTCCTCCATACACACCAGTATGCCAACACTGCCAAGAGTACATGTGCACACATACACACGCACAGCCACAGCCACAGCACACACACACCCACACACACACACACAGAGTAAAACTACATCACAACCGTAGTTAAAAGTAACAAATATAGTAATACTGGTTTTACACTGTATGACCAAAATGCGAACTTG